>NC_066876.1:31521028-31821028 GCF_022985175.1 Labeo rohita
AAATAACTAAATACAGTACTTTGTCCATTTTTGCAATATATTCCATGTCTAAAAATATATATATATATATATTCCATATCCATTGTGCAATATATTCTATGTCTAAATATAAGGTACTTATAAATAAATAAATAAATAAATAAATACATGCATGCATACATACATACATACATACATATATGCATACACATACAAATTTAATACAATACTTCTTTTCAATTCTGCAATATATACCATGTCTAAAGTAAATAAATAAACACAATGATTACTTCATATTCATTCTGCAATATATTCATTTATAAATAAATAAATAAATATAGTACAGTTCTTCATATCCATTTTGCAATATATTCCATGTCTTAAATAAATAAATAAATACTCCATATCCATTCTGCAATATAATGTAAGATACCTAACAATAAACAAATACATAAACTATTCCATATCCATTCTGCAATATATTCCGCATGTAAATATAAAATACTTAAATATAAATTAAATATAAAAGAGTATTTCATATCAATTCTGCAGTTTATTCCATGTCTAAATGAATCGATATAAACTCCCTGCACGCGCAGATGAATGTCAGTCTTTCTCCAGAGGACGGGACTGTGAAATTGTTAGTGGGGAATGACTGCAGGGTTTCACAGGCGCATTATTATCAGATCTCTGCAGAAAAACCCCGGACGGACTGTAATGTGAAGTTTCTGCGAACGTCACGACAGACGCGGCAAAGCGTGAACACGCGTCCAATCGGCGGCAGCTTGTTAAACGGCTCTGTTTCTTACCGTCGGCCGGCGCATTTGTCATACGCTGTGATGTTTTTCATTAAGTGACATTTACAACAAGCCTGCTAAAATGAAGATGTATTACAGGCCTCACCGGGGCACAAACAGGAGATTCATCATTTTTCTGCATGTGTTCAGGGATGGCGCGTCAACGGCTCCATTAAAGCAGGTGCTTCACTCTTAGTTCATCATTAGAGCCCAGTTCAGCCCAAATTCAACAGATCTGTCATCATTTTCTCACCCTCATGTCACTCCAAACCCGGATGACTTACTCTCTGCAGCAGAGCAGAAGAAGAGACATTTTTATCAATATACTGCAAACTCTTTTTAATATAATGAAACTCAGGGAGGACTGAGGCTGCAAACTCAAAAAGCAAAAAAAAAAAAAAAATCACGAACAAATAATCAATTAAAACTAACATATAATCAGTATAAAACAATAAAAAGCGTATAATAGCAGTAGTTCGAAACCATTGAGCAATATATTTTATGTGTAAATAAAATAAAATAAAATGAAATAAAATAAAATATCTAAAAATTAATACAATTACATACAAATAAATTAATAATTTTTTCATCTAAATTAACAACAAATATATTTATACAATATATTATACAATATAGATACTATACAAATAAGTACTTAAATAAATTAAATAAAATAGTTAAAAATGTATAGTTACGTACAAAAAAGTACATGATATTTAATTTAAATGAATAAATGATAATAATAATAATAATTATTATTATAATTATTAAATTATTATTAAATTAAACAGAAAAATAAAATAGTTACATTTATAGTTACATACAAATAAGTAAATAACAACAACAAATAAATAAGTAGATAAATAGATAAATAATACAAAAATATTATATTTAGACATGAAATATATAGCAGAATGGATATGGAGTGAGTATTTATTTATTTATTTAAGTATCTTATATTCTATAATATATTGTATAAATATATTTGTTCTTCATTTAGATTAATTTAAATATTATTTATTATTTGTATGTAAATGGAATAATTATGGACATTGATATGGAATAGTTTGTATTTATTTATTGCTAGGTATCTTATTTAATACATGGAATATATTGCGATATGAAATACTGTTATTTATTTATTTATTTATTTATGTATTTTTAAGAATATTATATTTAGACATGGAATATAATGCAAAATGGATATGGAGTATTTATTTATTTATCTATCTATTTATATTTAAGTATGTATAAATATTTTTGTTGTTCATTTAGATCATTTAAATGTAATTTACGTATTTGTACGTAATTGTATTAATTTAGTTATTTTATTTTATTTAAGTATCTTATGAATAAATAAATGATATACAATTTTTTATTTATTTATTAAATATAAAGGAATAAGTAAATACATATTTACATTATGTTTCTTTATATACATATAAACAATAAACATATAATATACATAAACTAATAGATAGTTTTAGGTAGTTTTAATTTAAAATGAATAAACACTTTTTTATATTTAAATAAATCAATCAATAAATGAACATTTATTGATTTTATTATAATTTTAATTCATGAATAATACATTTATAATGGTATAATGACCATGTAAAAGTTATTACTTAAATATATTTATATTTTTATTATAAATGTTTTATTATTAAGTAACAATATTCTTTATTTATTTGCTTGTAATTTTTTACTTATTTTAAATTAATTTTAAATTAAATATAGTTTTTTAGACAGAATACATTGCAAATGATATAGAATACTCTTATAAAACATTATTTTTTTCATTTATTTATTTAAAGTTCATTTATTACATTATGTGACACAGTGTTTTATTTTATTTTATTTTATTTTATTTTTCTCTCAAATGTGTGGCTTTAAATGAAGCCTGTGAAGCCGTGCAGTGATTTCCAAGCAGCCGTTTGTCAGTCTGCTCCTCTGGAGGTTGAGTGGCGTTCCTCTGCTCTGACGGGCTCAGTAACGCAGTCAGGCTCTGGATCTGCGTCCGTCTGTCTCACTTGTCTCCTCACAGCTCTAATAGGTGTTATGATGTGGATTCAGATGTGCCGTGGCGTGAAGTGAAGAGCTGATAATGTGGCAGGTTATCTGACACTCTTCATTGTGTGTCTGTGGGAGGCCAGAGACTCGACGCTCCCAAACGCCAAACCGTTTATCACGTTTAACACTCATGATCACAGATAGTGCTGCAGCCTGCAGTGATACAATGAACGATACAATGAATCAACTCTGATTCAATTGCCTGAAGCGATTCATTAGAAAGAAATGCATTAACCAAGTGATTCATTAACAAAATGCATCTTTAAGCTTTTTTTTTTGTAAAAGTATTGTATAAAAGTAAATGTATTACTTTTATTGTTACTATTATTATGACAAATGCATTTTTAGCTTTTTTAGCTGAATCTTTTTAATTTTTTTTTTTTACATTTATTTATTTATTTATAAAACTTGTTTGTTTATAAATTTATAAATGCAAATCTAATAAATAAATCAATAATTTTTATATTACTTCTATTGTTCCTATTATTATGACAAATGCACTTTTAGCTCTTTTTAAAATCTTTTAAAATCTTTTTTTACATTTATTTATTTCTAAAACTTATTTATAAATGTATAAATGCAAATCTAATAAATAAATCAATACATTTTTATATTATATATTACTTTTATTGTTACTATAATGACAAATACACTTTTAGCTCTTTTTTGAATCTTTTCTTATTTATTTATTTATTTATAAAACTTGTTTATTTATAAATGTATAAATACAAATCTAATAAATAAATCAATAAATTTTTATTTTTTATATTACTTTTATTGTTACTGTTATAACAAATTCACTTTTTTTCTTTGAATCGTTTTAAATCTTTTTTACATTTATATTTATTTATTTATTTACAAAACTTATTTATAAATGTATAAATGCAAATCTAATAAATCAATTTTTTTTATATTTTATATTATTTTTATTGTTACTTTTGACATGCCCTTTTAGCTCTTTTTTCAATCTTTCTATTTTATTTTTTTTTACATTTATTTATTTATTTATTTATTTATTTATTTATAAAACTTGTTTATTTATAAATGTATAAATACGAATCTAATAAATAAATCAATACATTTTTATATTTTATATTACTTTTATTGTCACTATTATGGCTGTTATTGTGATAAAATAATTCATAATAAATAATTAAATAAGTTAATTATTTTAATTAATAATGTGCATTAATTAATTAATTTATTTATTTATTAAGCTATTCAATAACGAATGAACTGTTAATGAAACTGTTAAAGCATTTCTTTTTAATTAATAATTAACGAATACACTGTTAATGAATCTTTTGTTTCTTTATCTTTACTTCAGAATTTCAAGGATAATGTTTACTTCATTCATTCATTATTATAAAGACCTGCACTACCCAAGCAATTCATTAACGAATGAACTGTTAATGAATCGCTAAATTAGTGCTTGTTTGAAATGTATTTATTCTTTTTTTTTAATTTATTTGTGTGTTTATAGCTCATTATAAAGCTCCATTAAGTGAGCTGAACTCATTAACGAATGCACTGTTAATGAATCACACAGAGCATTTCTTCCTAATGATTTTAAAATGTATTTATTCAGTCATTATAAAGAATTGCAAGTCATTAGCAAGCGATTCATTAACGCTGTTATGTTAGCGCTAACATAAGTTGGAATGATTCACAAAAACCAGTTGAATCAGACTGGAGTCATTGGTTTGAACTGATTCACTAAATCAAATGACTCACTCACAGGGTTTTTTTTGAGGTTTGTTTGCGACGTCAGTGTAATTGTGCTTGTTTTGTTGGTGTGTTTGTGCTGTATGTCTCATGATATGACAGTTTTGTTGTTGTTAATAGTATTTTAATTGGAAAAACACATAAAACGTGTCATGCCGAGAGCTGTTAGTGAATCTGCTATTTAGCTGTGTCTGCCGTGGCTGGTTTAGATCAGACGCGTCTGTTTTAAGAGCTGCTTTAATGCTCACATCAGTCCAGCAGGACGAGTAAAGGACTGGATGGGACATCTAATGGCTTATTTAGAGCTCCAGCAGTTCATTAAGCTCCATCAGGATTCACAGACGCTCTTCCTGACTCTCTATTTGTCTGTCTGTATCTGTTCTGCAGAGTGACGGATGTGAATGAACTAAAGACGATTCCTGCTGTTTTAATCTCTCGTGTTCCTCTCTGATTTAAACTTTCTCTCTAAAAAGTTTTACTGGAACACATGACAGAAATAGTTCACACATAGTGTTTCTAATGTAATATTTTTAATATGTAGTTGTATTCGTTTATTTTAAATACATTTAAATATAACATTCTAAATAAATGTGAATTAATATTTTCTATTAGTATTATAAATTTAGCATTATTTTAAATTAAAATATAATCATGTGGTTATTTATTTTAAATTTTTTAAAAATTTGAATTAAAAAAATTACAAATACATTTACATATTTATTTATTTTTCCTTACATTGAAATTAGTTACTTTTGAAAATAATTTTAAATGTAAAAAATATGAAATGTCAATAATTATTTTTATATTACTTACTATGCTTGTAATTATAATTCATTTTATATTAAATTAATGTAATGTTTTAGAATTTAAATTCATTAGTTTATATTTTATTATTATATTAATAATATATTTTTCAATATTATAAATGTATGCATTATTCATTTACGTTTCAATACAATAAAAATATCTTTTTATGAATTATTTATTTAATTACGTAATTATGTTTATTAATTCATTCATTTTAATTACATTTTACTATTGTATAAATAATATTTTATATTAATTATTATATATTATAAATTATAAATTAGTGCTGTGCAACAATTAATCACGATTTATCGCATCCAAAATAAAAGTTGTTGTTTACATAATATGTGTGTGTTCTGTGTATTTTTATTATGTATATTTAAATACACACACACACATGGATATGTTTAAGAAAAATATGTTGTGTTTATATATTAAATATATGTATATATAATATTAATTGTATCAATAAAAATGTATACGTTAATACATTTAAATATAACATTTTAAATAAATATCAATTAATATTTTCATTAGTATTATAGATTTAGTTTTATTTGAAATTATTTATTTAAATGAGAATTTTGAATTTAAAAAAATAAAAATACATTTAATTATTTTGTATAAAATTAATATGTAAATATTAATTTAAATATTGATAGTTGATATTACTTTTATAAGTTTATATATTACTTTTTATTTTTTTTATTTATATTTCTTCACATTCATATTTATTTATTTTTCCTTTATATTTAAATTAGTTACTTTTGCAAAGAATTTTTAAATGTAAAAAATATGAAATGTAAATATTTTATATTACTTATTGTGCATGTAATTATTATTCATTTATATTAAATTAAAATTGATTTGTTTAGAGCTGTGCCATGAATAACTGTGATTAATCGCATACAAAAGTTTTTGTTTACATAATGTGCATTCTGTATATTTATGTATGTGTGTGTATATATATATAAATACACACACATACAGTATATATTTTGAAAATATTTTCATGTATTTACATGTATACATTATTTATTGATATGATTAATATTATATATAAATATATTTAATATATAAACAACTTTTTTCTTGAATATATCCATGCATGTGTGTATTTATATATACATAATAAATATACACAGTACACTCACATATATTTTGTAAAAATATATATATATATTGGATGCAGTTAATTGTGATTAATCAATGCACATCGCTATTTTTTTTTTAATTTAAATTTGTTCATTGTTTATATTTTATTATTATATAAACAATATAATATTAATTATAATAAATGTATGCATTATTAATTTGTATTACAATATTTTTTCAGAAAGTATTTATTTATTTATTATGTATTTATATTGTATTTATATATTTAATTAATTAATTCTAATTATATTTTAGTATTATATAAACAAATGTAAATAATATTTTGATATTAATTTTCGCATATTATAAATGCATGTACTATTCATTGATGTTAGTTTGTTCGTTAGTGGTGTGAAGCTTGCGTGTACCGCCATCGTTGTGACTGACGGGTGCAGTGGGGAATTATGGGATAGCAGCGGTGGCGTCGGGTCCCATGTTCATGTGTTTCTGCTGCCGTGTGTGTAATCGCAGTGATGGAGATGTAATTGTGTTGTGAAGGTCACAGCAGTTCTCTTCAATTAATGCAGCACAGGCAAAGAGAATCAAACGAGTCCTAATGTTCATTTAATTCCCTGCACATTCCTCACGGCGGGAAAAGATGGGCTTATTGTATTCAGTGTCATATCTCTCCTCAGCGTCCATGTTCCTCATAATGATACTGCGAATTATTAACACGCTGATTGAGACTTGTGTGTGTGTGTGTGTGTGTGTGTGTGGGGGGGGGGTTTAATTCTCTCAGTCCAAGCTCTATAACACGTTTGTAGTGTTTTGCGAGTTGCTTTTAGTGATTTCATGAATATATTTGCAGTTTCTGTGCGGTATTTCACATTTAAGCAATATAAACGTACATGATTTAAACTCTGGTAGTAGTTGAGTATTTTGCGTGATGTTTGGTCCAGTAGTTGCGTGTGTGATCAGGACAGATTTAGTCACACTGTTCTGCTGATTGAATCGTGTCTCTTATGAGCTCGACGAATCGCATTGGTCACAGTCCTCGTCACGCTTCTACTGTACGAGAGCTTTCAGACTGGACTGATTCCCAAACTCTTTGTGTGTACCTGGTATTCACTACTTTATGAAGACCAAATGCCCCCACAAGTGACCTTGTGGGAATATTTCTTTGTCCCTGTGAGGAAACAAGCTTATAAATCACACAGAAAAGTGCTCTGCTCATCAAGTCTGCATTTATTTGATTAAAAATACAGTAAAATCAGTAAAAATATAAAATATTATTATAATTTTCAAAAGCTGTTTTCTATGTGAATATCTGTTAAAAAGTAATTTATTTCTGTGATCAAAACTGAATTTTCAGTATCATAACTTCAGTCTTCAGTGTCACATGATCTTTCAGAAACATTCTAATTTGCTGATTTGCTACTTAAGAAACGTTTCTGATTATCATCAATGTTGAAAACAGTTGTGCTGCACAATATTTTTGTGGAAACCATGATGCATTTTATTTTTCAGGATTCTAGATGAATTGAAAGTTCAAAAGAACAGCATTTATTTGAAAGAAATCTTATAAATCTTATAAATGTGCTTGAAAAAAGTTAGAATTATTGGACTAAACTCAGTTTTCTCAGTATAAATACATTTCTCACTGTATTTATAGCTTGCCTTGTTTCTGCCACAGACTAAAAAATTAAGATCATTATCTTTTTATCCCAAAATTCAGACTTTTTTTAATTATAATTGCAAGTTAACATCTCACAATTATGATTTTTTTTATGAATTTTGAGTTTATATCTCTCAATTCTGAGTTTAATTCTCAGAAAAAGTGTCAGAATTGTGAGATACAGTATAAACTCAGAATTCTGACATCTTCCCTTACAGAATAAAACAAAGGTAATTGCAATGTTTTATCTTAGAATTTTAACAACTCACAATTATATTGTGAAAAATTATTAGATTTCAAAATAGCTGTTTTCCATGTGAATATCTGTTAAAATGTAATTTATTTCTGTGATCAAAACTGAAATTTCAGTATCATTACTCCAGTCTTCAGTGTCACCTGATCCGTCAAAAATCATTGTAATATGCTGATTTGCTGCTCAACAAACATTTCTGATTATTAGCAATGTTGAAAACAGTTGTGCTGCACAGTTATGTTTTGTGGAAACTGTGATGCATTTTATTGTTCAGGATTCACAGATGAATAGAAAGTTCAAAAGAACAGCATTTATTTGAAATAGAAATCTTTTGTAAGATTATAAATGTCTTTGCTGTCACTTTTGATCAATTTAATTGCATCATTGCTTAATAAAAGTATTCAAAAAAAATAAAATAAAATAAGATAAACTGATAATACTGTTTTTAAAACAGTAGTGTGCATTAGGGTTTTTATAGTAAACAAAGGCTGTAACTTAAACTGAATAAATATTACCTAAAATAAAATTTAAATAAATTAAAAAAAAAAAAATTCATTTTCATTTCGTTTAACTTTGTACTCAAATAACTAAACCAACAAACAAAAAAACAAATAAATATACAAATAAATAAATAAAAATGATGTATTTTTATATATTTTTAATAGTTTATATGTGTGTGTGTATGTGTACACTAAAATATACACACAGCTACTAAAAATGAAAAAAAAACAAACAATAAAATTGGTAAAGCTTTAACTTTAAAATTCAAATGAAAACAGAAAATGTATAAATAAAAAAGCTTTAGTATCTTTGATAGTAAAATAAGACTGGTGCATGAAATTGATCATTAAAAATGTATAATTATAATTAATAAAGTAAAATAAGTAATTAATTAACTCATTCATTAGTAAAGTAAAATAGTAAAATATGACTGGTGCACAAAATTGATAATTAAAAATGAATAATTATAATTAATAAAGTTAATTAATTAATTAATTAATTAAAATAGTAAAATAAGACTGGTGCATGAAATTGATCATTAAAAATTAATAATTATAATTAATAATGTGCATGAATTTATTTTTTTTTTTTTAACTTACTTACTTGCTTACTTAAATAAATAACTGCACTAACCAAGCAATTCAATAACCAATTAACTGTTAATGAAACGCTCAGTTAGTGGATTTCGTTTTAACTAATTTAAAATGTTTTTTTTTTTTTTGAACCAAACTATAAAAAATACACTCTAAAAATGACAAAAACACAATAAAGTTGGTAAAACTTTCATTTTAAAATTCAAATGAAAACACAAATTGTATAAATGAAGAGTTCAGATGCAAAACCAGCTAAATCAATCTGACGTCTTTCTTTAAAAAATGCATTTTTATCTGGCTCAGATGTATAGGTTTCTATGTAAGTACCGGTACTTCTGATTGGGCTGAGGCTGGTATTTTAGCGAGTTTGAAGAAAAAGTATTTGATGGACGTATAATATGTGTCGAGAGCATTCACTCAGTATCATTATCTCATTTTTTTCGAGATGGCTTTTACTGGTTTTGCATCTGAACTCTTCAAATATAAACTATAACAGTATCTGTAATAATGTGACTAAAAACGGAGTGATTGGAGTGATTGTGATTGGAGTTGTTTATTTAGTCTGGAGGATAAATCAATCATCTGTCTAGACCGTACTCGAGATCTCTGTTAGATGACCGGACTGTCCTGCTGTCGTCCCATTTGTGACTGCTTTTGGATCTGGTGTGTAAGCGGGAAGGAATCCCAGCGATGGCATGTATGTTGTGGTTCATGAATCTGCCTGCTCGGCGTTGTGTGCTGTTGACGTGTCGGTCTGCAGTGGACTGTGGGTTATAATGCATTTAGGACGTCCTCTTTGATGTGGCTTTTATGAGACTCTGTTGATTGAGTCACATCACATGCTCAGACGGACGCCAAACGCGACTGCGGTTTAACCAGATCAAAGCGCCGCTCGAGGTCCCGCCGCCGGAGACGGACATTCAGTCCAGCCAACAGACCGACGTTCAGATCCGCACCTGCTCACAGAGACACCCAGCATTTGCACGCCGCGCCCGTCTTCAGTCGTTAAACATTTGGTCTAATTGAATGTTGTTTTTAGCTTTACTTAAATCTATTTGCATAATTAAATATATAAATAAATAAATAAATAGCAATAATAAAAAAATACTAATAAGAAACATAAAATAATTTCTATTTAAATTTTATTTAAATATTAATATACTTAATATGTAAATAATATAAATATACAAATTTAATTTCTAATATAAATAGATATGTGCATTCTTATATATTTTATGTAAAATATACAATATTTAGTTTTAAAAATATATACATTATTTACATTTCAATTTGATGTAAATGAATAATAAATAAACATTTATAACAGGGAATATAAAAATTACATTTAAAATGTGTTTAAATATAAATATAATGAATAATTATAGAAATATTATAAATATACAGATTATTATTTGAATTCTAATATAAACAAGCATATACATTCTAACTTATTTTTATATAAATATATACAATAATTATTTTTTCAAATATATACATTATTATTTACATTGATTTAATATGAATAGAATTAATAGATATATAAATATACACATTATTATTTACATTTTGATACAAATAAATATATGCATTATTTACATTTTAAACATGCATATATCTATACATATGAAAATATTATATATTTATAAAAGACATATATATTATAAATGATGTATAATATATTATGAATAATTTATATTTTAATATAAAAGGAATTTATAAATATGCAAGTAAAATAAACATTGTTTAGTTTCTGATATAAATAATTATATGCAGTATTAGTTTTTAATATATGCATTATTGTTTACATTTTAATTCAATATAAATAAATAATTAAATAAACAAATAAGTACATTTATGCTAAGAAATGCAAAATATTATTTAAATGTAAAAATAATTTAAATATAAAAGGAATAAATAAATACACAACTAACTTTTTAATGTAGTGTATAAATGAATAATAAATAAATACATTTATTTTTCTGTTAAATGTGTAGTGGTGACAGATGATTCAGATGTGTGTGTTGTGTTGTTGATGTCAGATGAGTGTTTGAAGATCTGGAACAAAGGTCACTTTAGAGATCACGACCGGAGGCTTTCAAACAGGGTTACATGGAAAATATGGAGAGGAAACTTGTTTTTGATTACAATACAGTATAAAAGCCAGTTATTTAAGTTCATATGCAACATGTTTTTTTTATAATAGAGAGTCATTTTTAGAGAATATGTCTCAGCTTTTTGAGGCATTTTTGCTGCCGGTGTTTTGAGTGACACGGGTTGAGTTTCTCTCTCTCCCTCTCTCTCTCTCTCTCTCTCTCTCTCTCTCTCTCTCTCTCTCTCTCTCTCTCTCTCTCTCTCTCTCTCTCTCTCTCTCTCTCTCTCTCTCTCTCTCTCTCTCTCTCTCTCTCAGGTGTAATGAGTTGTTTGTGTGTCAGGCCCTTTTGAATCTCACAGACATTCATGCGTTTTCTCATGTCATGTCATCCCATGTTTTATTTATTGTATTTGTGTTTAATTGGAGTGTTACTCAAGTGGTTTGATTATCACATTTCTACAGTCTACAGCCTGTCAGACTTTCATGAATTTGGCTGATCGTGGTGTTTGAGGTTATAAACATAAATGTAAATGTAGATCAACGTAAAATATAAATATAAATGCAGAATCACACAAACCTGCAAAAAAAAAAATATATATATAACACACACTGGACATTTTCTCTTTTCTCTTTTTTTATCTTTCATTTCATCAGTTTTCATTTATTTTTATTTTATTTATAATATTTAAGTGATACAGTTGCATAATATAGAATGCAAATTTTTTACATCTAAAATCATTTATTACATTTACATTTTTTATTAATTCACTACAACATGCATGAGTACAGTGGACTGACATGTAATATAGAATAATTACTTTAAATTAATATAATATTGTAAAATTATTAGATTTTTTGTGTATCATATAGTAATATATTGTATAATAATCTTTTGGTATATAAAATATATTATGTTGAATGTTAATTATGTATAATTGTCTATATATTAATAATAATGGATTGTATTATATAATATTTAATACATTTAATTTGTTATACCTTTTTGCAATATTTATTTTTACAGTGTATTAAATATTCAGTCTAAATGTTTTGCATAATATATATATATATATTATATTGAAATGTATTATTAACTGTTTGTGTTATTATGTAATATTTAAGATATTAAATTTGTTATTCCATATTTTCTTACAATATTTCTTTTATGGTGTATTAAATTAACAGTTTTAAATGTTTTGCATAAAAATATTAAATATTTATTAATTTACTACAATACATGTGAGTTTGCATGATGTATTATTTTATTGGCTGTAATATATATATATATATATATATATATATGATATAGTTTTTTAAAAAATATATATATTCTATTTTTATATGTGTATTTTAATTTCTAACATTTATTTTAATTGTCTTTATAATATATATGGCATATTATATTGAAATCTGTTATTAACTATTTGTGTAAAGCCGCAGAAGATCAGCATTACTTGGCATTTAGCAGTTTTGTGTAGTGACTGTAGATGAAGTGTCATCAATGCATGTTTACAAACTCAAACACTGTGTGTGTGTGTGTGTGTGAGCGCGTGTGTGTGTGAGCGCGTGTGTTTGCACACAGTTTGCTTATTGACTTACAGCATCATAATGATGTGTGGCGCTGAATAATAAATGAAGATGCGCTGACGTTCTCCTGGGGAGGATCCTGATTATCAGTTTAACAATCAACATCACGAATCACCGTCCCGCCGGGGACACGATACGCCCATGAATATTTATGTCTCATTATTGTTATCATAACTCACGGCTAATCAAACGCTCTCTGTGTCTCTCTCTCCATGTATCGTGACGCCGGCTGCTTCTTGACCTCCTCCTCCTCCTCATCCTCATCGTCCTCCTCCTCCTCAGGTAAGAGAGCTTCAGATGCTTCAGTCTCAAGTGCGGCTCATTTTCAGTCAATATTGAGTCTCTCTGCTGCTTTATCCAGTCCGATCGGGTTACAGCACTGTTGCATTATGTCGTTCTTTTGTTTTTGGCCTGAAGTAGATATTGTGGCCCGTAGAGCCACAAAGATGATCTGAAGTGACGTGGAGTCTCTTAAGAGCATTCAGGGGATTTTTCCTCTTCAGGTCATAAATCAGGTTTAGGATTCCCAATAGACAAAAACAACTGATTTAAGGGTTGTGTTCATCGATGATGATGATGATTGTGGTCTGATTCATTCAGACCCCAGGATGGTTTAGGCCTCAGAGGCGAACTTTAATTCTTCATGGATTTCACGTGCCAAATGTTGTGGGAAGCCTGTAGATTGTGCTGGATGGGAACTATTTATGATGTTTTTCTCATAATATTCATGATGGATGATAGGGATGTTAACCGATGACCGTTTGACCGGTGGTTGACCGTATCAACGTTAACCGGTCAAAGTTGTCGGTAGTCGGTTAAAAAAAAAAGTGATATCTAAATTAGGCTATTATAGACAGTGGACTATACGCTACTACAGTTAGCCATCTCATTCCTCATCTTTTTGTGTTAAGTGAACAAATTATCCCTCACACTCAATTTTTCATAACTCGCCTGTTTGTACTTAATAAACCAATAAAAACATTTGGCGCGAGGTCACAGCGTTTGGGTTCGCGCGCTCACAAGGTTTGCGAAAAGTAAAGGCAACAGGCTAAAACACTCGAGGTTAGAGCGGCGTCTCTTCGGAGCTGTCATTTTCTTAAATGAGCCGTGGCAATGTTTCAAATGAGCTTCTAACCTAGACAAACGCCTTTATTTTCAAAGCGATCACCTTGTACCCAAACCATTTGAAACTAAGGAGCCATTTGTCCTACAATTACATACAACAAGCTCTTTCGGCGCGCCGCGTTTGCGGGACTCATGTTTCGCGCTGTAGGGGATTTTAAAAAGTGACGTGAGTGGCAGTGTGTGTGTGTGTGTGCGGGAGGCAGAGCGGCAGAGAGATGCGACAGAGTTGCGAAATTGCAGGCGCGGCTCGAAATGGCTGTTATTTCAAATAGCGTACCATATTTTAAACTAATCGGTTAACCGGTTTCAACCGGCTAATGAGGCTCGGTGGTCGGTCAAGAAATTTTTTAGTTTTCGCCATCCCTAATGGATGAACAGAATCAGAGATGAGATGAAGGTGTGGATGAGTCTTGATGTCTTGAGCAAAACATTATAAAGAATAAAATAATTCTTAAATGCTGTATTCATATTTTCTAATTTAACCCTTAAGCATCCTTCAGGACAAATTTGGACAATGTCATCACCATTTAATTCCATTTTACTTTTTTGAGTTATTTAAATTGTATTTATATTCATTTATTTATTTTATTTATAGACTTCAGCCTATATGCTGCCATGGAGTACTACAGTAATATAGTGGCTATTGATATTTTTGATATTTTTATGTCATCATATGTCACCAGATTTCACCAAAGGGACCAAAATATTAGGTGGAAACTTACTGGAATTATTATTATTATTATTATTTTTTTTTTTTACTTTTTTTATTTATTTATTTTAACCCACTCCAGTTCTCCATTTTTGAACACAGCGACTAACTTTGCATGCACAAAAATTTAGGATGCATTTAAACAGAACTTTCAGAATCTGAAATCAGTTTAGATTCTTTCACATAATGAAGATCAGTGTAAACACACTGTGAATGCTGCATGTCTGTAGTCTGATGTGCAGTGTAGGCGCGTGTGACATCAGCTGCTGTGTTTATCTGAACACGTGTGATCTCAGCGCTGATGTTGATAGATATTAGCACGTCATCAGCTTTGACTAATTCTTTCCGTGTCGTGTAATGTGGGATGGTGTCAGACATGAGCTGACGGACTGATGTCTCTCGTGAGACGCGTGTCTCTGGCAGCGTCACACGTGCAGCTCTTCATCTGCCATCAGACGTTTCCCAGCAGGCCGCGCTGCTAATTAACACCACGTTATTGATCCGCAGCCAGCCCGCCGCCTCTGCTGATCAATATTAATCATTATAGTGGTGAAATGAAGCAACAAGTAGCCAAAGTGCGGTTAATATAGTTGTTTATTGTTTAATGCGTTTGTGTCTTAATATGACTGCAGATGCTTGTTTGTGTCAAATGTCTGACGAGAACAGAGTAAATGTAAATTGCACAAAATTGTTATTCTGGAACTATTGTGGAATATCCTGTAAATTCTGGAATCTATTTTTATATTTTTCTAGTACATTTGATATATATATATATATATATATATATATATATATATATATATATATATATATATATATATACACACACACACACACACACATTTATATATATATATATAATTATTATTATTATTATTATTTAAATTTATTTACTTATTTAATTAATTAATGAGAAATGTATAATTTATCCTTGAATTATTGTGAAAAAAATTATATCCTGTAATTTTTTGGCTTATATTTTTATAGTGCAATTGGAGTGTGAATATAAGTATAAATATATATAATTATTTTTTAAAATGTCAGTTTATTTACTTATTTAATTTATTAATTTGATTATTGTTTATTTATTAATTTATTGCAAATATAATACAATTATTTTATAAATGTAGAATTTGTTCTGGGATTATTATATCCTGTGAATTCTGGCATATATTTTTATAGTACAGTTGGAATATGAATATAAATTTAAATATATATAATTATTTTTGGAAATTTTAATGTATTTACTTAATTTATTAATGTAATTATTTATTTATTTAAATTATAATACATTTATTATAAATGTAACATTTATTTAGGAATTTTGTGGAATATCCTGTAATTCTGGCAAATATTTATTTTTATATTTGTATAGTACAACTGGAATATGAATATGAATATAACTATATAAAAAAAAAATATATATATATATATATATATATATATATATATATATATATATATAAATTAATTTAAATGTCTTTACTTATGTAATGTAATTGTTTGTATTTACACACACAAATAATAATGAAATTAATATATAATATTCTAAATTAATATATAATATATTATATAATAGTTATATTTACTATAGTTAATTATAATTTACTTACTGCAATTATAATACAATTATTATAAATTTATAATGCAATTATAATAAAAATTAGTTTATATTATGTAAAAAATTCAAATATTATATTTAATGTGTATATATACACGTTATAATTATATACATTGTAGTATAATTATACTATTATACATAGAATTTTACACAGGAGTAATCAGTCTGAATTATCATTGAACTTTTAGAAAGTAATGCAAATAAACTGTAGATTACTAGTTGTTCGTATGTGTTAAGTTTCACGTTCATATTAGTTAAAGATGCTCGTCTGTTGCAATTTTGTTGCAATGTATTGCATTAGAATAAAATATATAACAGAAAGAGTACTGGGTGTTCTTGTAGGAAACATAGAATGGCTCCTGGATGTTGTTGTTGTTTTTGAGAAAGTAGGGGGTTTTGACTTTATATTTGCCTTCGTTTTTTTCCCTCTTAACCATTTTTGGCACTTTGATCCCATTGGCTGATGTAATGTGAATCACATGCATGTTCGTCCAATCAGACGTGAGCAGCACGCTAATCTAACATGCAGAAAGTGCGTCCCTGCAGGATTGGCCCACGGTTGATCTCCTGACACGCGTTCATGCCTGCGTTTGCCATGCCGTTTGAAGTGTGAGCGAGTGCTGGCAGAGCCGTGGCTCAGGAGTGCTGCCAAACGCCCCGTGTTTATGTGTGTGTGTGAACGTGTGTGAGACTGTGTGTGTTCAAGTGTGTCAGCAAACACATAAAACCCTCTTCACCAGCTAAACGGATTGTAAAAAGCATTTTTGTGTGTTTTCTGTGCATTGTTTTTGTGTGAGTGTGCGATTCTGTACATCTTGCGACACATGCATCTTTAGTCTTTTCCCCACTTTTTCAGTCATTTCTGGTCAAATAGTTAGTTTTATTTTGATTTTGGGTTTGGTTTGTAAGCAGTCTGATTTAGTGGATCTCGTTCATCTGTTTCTATGTAGTCCCTCCAATTCCCCACAATTCAGTGACTGCGATCGTGCATAATTCGTCATGTAACCGAAAAGTAATCGCTTGGTCAGTGCGCACACAGAAAGTCACTTTTTAGTGATGCTGTAATGGTCACATGCAATTAGATGCATGTCGAATTATGTTGAAATGGCCATGTAGGTGAGTGTTCACATAAACACAGTTAATTTTTAAACTTGAATATTTGGGAGAAAATCTGAAAAGTATTAAGGTATTGAATCCAAGCATTAGGTCTTAAAGTGACAGCAGCCTAATAAACCTGCTGCTGTTTGTGTCATTAAAGCAATTTTGCAACCATAACACACACACACACACACACACACACACACACACACACACACACACATACACATACATACACATACATACATACATACACACACATATATGTGTGTGTGTGTGTGTGTGTTTATATTTATTTATTATTAAGAATGAAAGTGTTCTTAAATGCTATTTTTTCTTGTTTTCTAATTTAAAAATAAATGTAAACATTTTTGAATTTTATTTCAAAATAAATTTTATTTTGAATATTCTTACATTTGTAAAGATTTTTTAAAGGGATTGCCTTAGGAACAAACCTTAAATTCCTCAAAAAAAGTAAGAATATTAAAAAATATTTTTAGATTTTCAAATGTTTAATTAAAAAAAAATGTTATTTTATTCATGTTAATAAGAAAATAAGAAGGAAATAGCATTTAAGACCAAAAAACATAACACTAGCTGTATATTATTCATATTACTGTTACTAGAGGTTAGTGTGTTTTCTTACACATTTATTGTAAATAAAATGTAATTAATTATTTCAGATGTTACATTTACATTATTTATTATATATAGAGAACAGAACATAAATGTTCTAAAGACATTTATTTTAATATTATGTTAAATAAAAAATATTATTTATGAATATTATAAAATATTATTAATTTGTAAACAGCTTAAGGATTATCTAAAAACTTTTTTTTTTTTAGATTTATTTTTATTTATTTTTATTTAATATTTTCATGAACCCAGCCCCCTGGTGATGTTCTTTGGAGATTCTTTGGTCTGATTTAGTTTTAGTAGTAGTATTATATATAGAATTTTACACAGGAGTGATCAGTCAACTTTTAGAAAGCAGTGCAAATAAACAGACTACTAGTTGTACACACGTGTTAAGTTTCACATTCACATTAGTTAAAGATGCTTGTCTGCTCCAAATTTGTTGCAATATATTGCGTTAAAATAAAATATATAGCCAGGTGATGTTCTTTGGATTTTTTTTTTTTTTTGTTCTTTTTTTTTGCAAAATGAGTGTTTCAGTTCAGATTAACCGTGAGTTTAGCCTCAGATCCCATCTTTCCTGGGTCGGTGTGAAGCGAGTCTCTGGTGTCAGTGTGTTTCGGTGTTTTTTTGAGGGAAGGTGACAGCGCAGGATCCGCAGCACAACCTTTCCCATCTCGTTAGGACCGTTTCCCCATCACAGTCTGTCCTGGATGAACAGTCACTGTGTTCATACTGCCGTCTAATGAGCAGCTCCGTGGATTTCAGCCGGTACGTCGTAGTGCGAATGCTGAGGATTCTCTGTCTTTCCATATGTGATTTTAGTTTAGACTTTAATGCAAAAACTAAGCACAGGCAAGCATATAAGTATAGAAACACACAGCACCTGCTGTCGAACTGTCATGTGTTTTCAGATACAGTATACTGCTCTTCTATAGTCCATATCGAAATCATCACACAGAGAACATGACTGGCCTTATGTCTTGTTGCTTACACATTGCACATTGATTTAAATAATTTTACAAGCACTGAAAGAATGTTTTGTATTCAAGTTTAGCTCATTCAGCTGCCTTTGTGGCATTATGCTGATTATTGTAAGTCACTCATGAAATGCATTGATTTATATTTTTTATAATAATTAATTATTTTTTTTAATTATTGTTGTACAAAACATGAGTTATTGTGTAAACAAATGTTGTTTAAAGAAATTGTAGCATTATTGTAGCATTTTTTTTTTTATTAATTTGTTATATGTTAAAAAAATATTTTAAAAAATTATTATTATTATTTATAATTATTTTCAAAATATATATTTCTGATTTGCGAAAAAGCAGTCATGTACAAATGTATGAATGTCAGTGTATTTAGATCAAAAATATACATTTCTTTAAAAGAGCGAGAACAAGCACACTTTACAAGTCAAATGTGTCTCTGTCTTTCTGTGCTCTTCAGGTGGTTTAGTACGTTTTTGCAGTGTCTGTATGAGCTTTATTGCTCTTTATGTGTGTTTGAGAGCTGCTTTCACATGCACACGAATGTATAAAGTGACTCGCAGGAGGACGCTACGCTCGTTTCAAGGTCACTGAGGGTCTTTCAGTGAACAGTTTCTTCTCTTAATTAGTGATGAACTGTAGACGTGTCCTGCTGGGCTTTTTATGCTGGGCTAATGGCACTGTTAACTCTGGGTTGACCAGTGTTTTACACCAGTAAATCTGAGGTTGTGCCATTGATTGTGAAGCCATTCGGAGTTTAAATGTTGCGGTGAGTTGTTTAGCAGGGAGCGACCAATCAGCAGCAGCCTCAGTGATGAGCTCATTAAATATTAAAATGCTGTGTGAGTTACAGTAACATTCATGTGCTGCGTTTACATTCAGTGCGTGAGAGAAAACATGATGGCGATTGCTCACAACAACAGTGAGGAAAATGTGGTAGTTTTTATGATAAAATAAACTGATTTACAGAGAAAAATAGAAATGTACAATATATCACATATTGAACGTTGTTGTGAACGTTTTTAATCAAAATTATGTGCTTAATTGGCCACGCTTGTTTCCCCTTTTTCATATTTCGCCACGTCTCACGTAAATCTTTAAAAAATATTAGTAATGATCGACCGATATATTGTATGACCGATATTTTTCTCGATATTTAAGCATTTTTCCATAATTGGATATCGGTTTTGTGATATCGGATACACAATTGGTACATACATACATAATTGGTAATTAGCAAACTTTATTTAACATAACAGCCATTAATGACCATATTAGATGTGTTACATACATGCCTGATATGTAGCTAGTTTATGCAGCTTGGCATCAAGAAATAAAAAAAGTAAATAAATTTGTATTATTTTTTTTAATTAAATTTGCCTAAATGAAATAACAGAGCCATGAATGAGCACGTATTGGAAATTAATTCTCTCTGTGTTTTCTGTATGCTCATCATTAGTCTGGTGAAGTTGCTTTCATTTTGCGGTTCACTCACCGAATTGATGCTCAGTAAATGTTCCAGCACGGTCACGGCATGTAACTTTTAACAAGATTCACTTGTTTAAAACACCCTAAATTACATTAGCATTTACAATTTAACCATTATTTTGCTAATACACATTTAAATAAATACAACTCTGTGAAAATTAATTATTTATGATCTCCGTGAGTGATCCCAGTTTGAGTATAGTTCTGTGTAAATGCATAGATAAAAACAGCACTTTGTCAGAATCGGTCTGTTTACTAATGTTTGTCAAAAACCTTAGTAATTCTGATATAACATACTAGTTGAGAAATGCAAAATATGATGTTTTGTTATTTACCAATATTCCAGAGAATATTATTCAGTGAGCTATTTTTCACTCTTTATATTAAATAGCTTCGAAGTTGATACGACTCCTGTCCTTTATTTTCTCCATTTGAAAACAATAGACATTCTACATTTATTTTGCTTATTAGTGTTGCAGCTGATGCATTTTATAAATAAAAAAATGTTTTTGTTATTGTAGTATAAAAATTAAATTTAACATGAAAGACTGCTCATTTTCAACACTATTTTTTAAGATGACTGAAAGGAGGAAAAAACCAAAGTGAAGAATGGATTTACCTCACTCAGTTCTTTATTTACTTTATAACAGTAAATAAATATCGGTTCTGCATATCGGTTATCGGGCACATAAACATGGAAATAATCGGTATCGTTTAAAAAAAAAAAAATCAATATCGGTCGATCACTATTAATAGTTTTAATAGTTTTTAATGCTTAGTGTGTGCACAAATGAGTGAGTGTGTGTGTGAAAGTTTGTGAGTATGCAAGTGGGTCGGTGTGCGCATGCACGCGACTGAGCATATGACTGTGTGTGTGTGTGTTTGCACAAGTGTGTTTGTTTGTGAGTTTGTGTGTGTGTACATGCATGCGCCTGAGTGTGTGCCTGAGTGTGTGCGTGTGTGTGTTTGTTTGCATGCGTGCATGTGTGTGCAAATAAGTGTGCGAGTGAGTGTATGCACGAGTGTGTGTGTGAGTAAGAGTGTGTATGTGTAAGTGTGGGGTGGGGGGATTAGTGCATTAGGGATGGGTATTGTTAAGGTTTTAACGGAGTTGTGCTGCTGGATGAAATAAAGAACATAGTGGTCGTCATTTACTCAGTCATGTTCGTGCAAATCATTTGTGATCCATCTTCACCTATAGCAGAAGTGAGTATAAGGGTTTTTTTTTTATGAATCTCTGCAGTCGCCTTTTCTAATAACTAGTTAACAAGTTTCGCGGCTAAACGCGCTAAATGCGGCTAAAATAAACAATCTCTCAGAGCAGCTCGTCACTCCACAGAGAGAAGAGAGGGGCGGGGTGAGCAGAGCTCATTTGCATTTAAAGGAACAATCCCTCAGAATGGGATGATTTTTGCAGAGCTTATTTTGACAAGGTATAAAGGGTGTTGTTTTACAAAACCATTGAGAATTTTTAACCAGGGCATATTATAGACTTTTCTTTAAGACCCTAAAGAAGCATATCAACTTGGCAACCGAAGTATCAAAATGGGCATCCCCTTTAAAGTTAACGTTTTAAGAGTTGTGAGGCGTGGCATGCTATTTAAACGCAGAAATTGGTTTTGGCGTGCATATGATACGCAATTTTTGGCATTTATATGATACGCAGTTTTGAATGTGCACATTATATACATATAATACACCTACCCCACACCCCAATCATAACTATTGCGTATCATATGCAGGCAAAGTTCACTTCTGCGTATAAAGAGTACACCAAATAGAAACAGAAACTTGTGGTATTGATACGCACTTTAATGAGATTGTGATTTTCTCACAGCTGTTCACGTCCAGGACATACACTGTGTTTAAGTGAATACTCTTCAAGCCGGCCACTTTGACTTATTTGTGTGTGTTTTTAAACGTTTGGACGCACACTCGAAGCCCAAAGTGTAATTTGCTTGTCTGTTTCACAGTTCAGCAGCGGGGAACAGCATCTCTTACACGGATTACTGTGCTTTCAATGTTTTATCAAACATGTCCTGCAACGTTGAAATCAACAATAAAATTATCTTAATATCACAGCCACAGGCCTAAAGTGTAAGCAGATTTGATTGTTCAGTTCTGTCCTCTATCATCACAGTTAAACAGGGCATTCCTGCTGTGCACTCTCCTTTGCATGAGCGCAATTTCTGTTCTGAAATGCCAATAGCAAAAATGCATCATCAAATGTCCATATTACAGCTGGCGACTCTGGATAAATAGAATTGGCAAGATAATGTATATATAGCAATAATAAATGAGCTTATCGATACTCCGGTCTTTCATAATTTAGCACCGGGCCTGATTTAATACCAGGTTTCGGTACCCGGCCCTAGTGTGCGTGCACGTGAGTAAGTGTGAGCGCGTGTTTGTGCACACATGTGTGTGTGCGCAAATAAGTGAGAGTGTGTGTTTGTTTGTGTCTGTGTGTAAGTTTGTATGTATGTGTGAGTGTGTGTGCTTTTGTGTCGTGTGTGTGTGTGCGCGTGCAAGTGAGTGTGTGTTGAGGTGACGCTCTTGATTGGCTCCCCAGCGGACGGCAGGAATAATTCAGCTCATCTGATCTGATCTGATGTTCTCATCACACACTGATCCTGGAGCAGAAACTGCTGAAATATTAACGTGGTTTCTCTCAGATCTCTCCTCAGCTGTGGTGCAGGTTCCTCCTCCATCTACAGCTGTAGTGTAGTGTAGTCTAGTAAGCAACAGGATGATTGTTAATTAAACAGGAGCACCATAAACGCATGTACTAGCTCTGACAGCTGTGCGTTTGATTCAGTCATGTTTAAGTCACTTGTGCTTTTGCTCAGATTTAAGGTTGAGAAAGCCCAGTAAGAAACCACACAGTAAACTCTCACGTTTTCTTCATGAACGCACCTATGTAGCTCTCTCTGGTTGTCTCCAGCAGTCTGCCATCAGCTAAGCTGATTATAATAATTATAGTACTGGACAACGATTCTTCAAAATTAAAAGGTTTTGTGTACATAATATATGTGTGTGTACTGTGTATTTTTATTATGTGTATATATACACACACATCCATGTATATATTTAAGAAAAATGTTATGTTTATATGTTAAATGTTTTTATATGCAATATAAATTATATGAATATAAATGTATACATGTATTTTTTTTTTCAAAATATATACTGTATGTGTGTCTTTATATACATAATAAATATACAAAGTACACACACATATATTAACAAAACAAAATATATTATATTTACATATATATTATTCTGTAAGGATGCATTCAGTTGATCAAAAGTGACATTTATAATGTTGCAAAATATTTCTATTTTAAATAACTGCTGTTCTTTCCAAGTCAAAAATAAAGCAAAGAATATTGTAGTACATTACAAGAAAATATATTTGTAATCTTTCAACTATAAAATTGTTTAATTCATTGTTACTTGCTGTTTGTTTGTAATTAATTGTAAAATTTGCTAGTGATTTCTGAGTAAATATTTGATAAACTGGGGGGTTTTCAAAATATTAAATATTAAATAAATATTAAATTTAAGAAATCTAAATGAAAAATGTACTAAAAAAATTAAACATTTTATTTGTTTCGCTGCATCATTAATAACTAAGAGCACTGTAGTACATTAAAAGAAAACAGAGTTTCAGTCTTTCAACTAAACAATTGTTTAATTCATTGTTACTTGCTATTTGTTTGTAATTAATTGTAAAATTTGCTAGTGATTTCTGAGTGAATATTAGACAAACTGGGGGGTTTCAGTTGAGAAAGTTAATAAAATATAAAATAAATATTAAATAAAAAAATCTAAATTAAACACTTACTAAAAAAAGATTAAACGTTATTTGTTTAGCTGCATCATAAATAACTAAATAATTAAATAAATAAATTATAATTAAATATTAATATTATAATATGAATTATATTTAAATATTTTCAAAGTATATATACATAATAAATATACACAGTACACACACATATATTATATAAACAAAACAAAATATATTATATAAACACAAACTTTTATTTTGGATGCGATTAATTGTTGCCCAGCACTAATTAATTACTTTGAATATATATATATATATATATATATATATATATATATATATATATATACATACATACATAAATACATACATATATATATATATATAAAATATAATATATATATATATATATATATATATATATATATATATAAATAGATAGATATATATAAATAGATAGATAGATATAAAATATAATATAATATAATATAATACATATATATTTTAATGTTAAAAATTTATAAAAAAGTAACTTTTTATTTGTTTAGCTGCATCATAAATAACTAAATAAATTATATTTAATGAATAAATGTATAATTTAATCATTTTTATTTATTCATTAATTCATTTGAACCTTTTATTCATATGTAAATCCTGAAAAATAAAATGTATCTCGGTTTCCACAAAAATATTGTGCAGCACTTTCAAAATTGCTAATAATTAGAAATGTTTCTTGTGTAGCATATCAGCATATTAGAATGATTTCTGAAGGATCATGTGACTCTGAAAACTGGAGTAATGATGCTGAAAATTCAGCTTTGATCACAGAAATCAATTGCATTTTAACAGCTATTCACACAGAAAACAGCTATTTAGAATTGTTTATTTTTTATCAAATTAACACACCCTTGGTGAGCAGAAGAGACTTCTGTCAAAAACATTTAAAAATCCCACTCCAAACTTTTGAATGGTATTGTAAATCCAAACCAAATACAGACCATGTTTGATCGAGTTTCCATTTGTTTGCATTTTTCTCCCTTGCGTTAGCAGGATGAATTATGTATTTACTGCTGCATTGAAATGTTGTTTTATACAGCCACCTGTTTCTTTTCAGCCCAGGGTGAAACCCCTTGACTCAGGCTGAAATAAGCATAATGTAACCGCAAACTGAGCTTCAAAAGACTTGAATCAAGGTCTGGCTAATGGCAGAGAATAAATGCATGACCACACGCATGAGTCACATGCATTGCCTGTATTGTTTTGTTTTCATGGCAGCGTGAGTGTGTGTTATGTTTGGCGTATGGCGGCAGTGACGCGTGCCGCTCCTGAGGAGACCTGCGTCTGCGGGAGCGCAGGCTCATCCCTCCGTTTATCTGCCGTTCAGACGAGACTCCCGCTGAAGGACGTTATGGATTATGATAAGGAGCTCGTCTCAAGATGTGCAGATGAGACGAGAGGCTGTTCGTGATTCCCCGGGCTCATGTCCGCCGAGACCCGTCAGTGTTTGTTTACCCGTGGCTCTTTCTACTGTCGGTCTGACTGCGTAACAGAATAGAAAATTTTCCAAGGACATGAAGAACATGCAGCCGTATTATTATGACGCTGAATTTACAGACACACTGAAAAAAAAAATGCGCTGTAGAAACAACTTTCACTCAGAAAATGCTAGAAGAATTCACAGTTAATTGTAAAGTAACTTAAGCAATTTTGAAAGACTGAAATGGTATTTTTTTGTAAAACATACTTTGAAAAATATTTTTGTGTTTTATGTAATATTTTATTTTATTTTATTTTATTTTATTATTTTATGTATGAATGAGGGCATAAATAAATAAACAAATAAATTATTTAATTTAATTTAATTTAATTTAATTTAATTTAATTTAATTTAATTTAATTTAATTTAATTTAATTTAATTTAAATAATTATGCATGCAAGCAAGCAAGCCCCTTAGTCACTTTGCAGCTGCATAAAAAATCAATCAATTTCTTTTTATATTTTGGCCATCTATTAGTTATTAGCCATAACTTGAAAATAATTAGCTTATGTAAAACTTATTAAAAAGAATTTGGTATTTTATTTGTGTAGTTGCATTATAAATGACTAAATGAATGAATGAATGAGGGAATAAATAAATAAATTATTAATTTAATTTAATTAAACTAAATAAATAAATATGCATGCATGCAAGCAAGTCCAAGTCACTTTGCAGCTACATAATAAATAAATAAATGCTATCAAATTTTTAATGTTAATATTATAACTTATAAATAATTAATAATTAGCTTATTGTTTTGGCCAAAATTTTAAGAACAAACATTCCTATAAAAAAAAAAAAAAAAAGCAAGAAAAAAAAAAAAAAAAGGAATTATTTAATTGTGATTTTGTTTTGTTTTTTCATTCAGTCATTTACTTAAACAAACACAAAAAGCTGCCATAAGACCATTAACCATCAAAAAAACATAAATATGTGAATGTGTGTAAATTATTAAACTTATTTTAAAAATCCTTTATTTTTTCTCTGAAAATCAACAGCAGTAACTTTGACATGCTGAACTGTGATTTTAATATTATATGTGTCCCTGGACCGCAAAACCAGTCATAAGGGTCAATTTTTTGAAATTGAGATTTATACATCATATGAAAGTCGAATAAATAAGCTTTCCATTGATGTATGGTTTGTTTGGCTAAGGCAATATTTGGTTGAGATACAACTATTTGAAAATCTGTAATCTGAGGGTGCAAATAAATCTAAATATTGAGAAAATCACCTTTAAAGTTTTCCAAATGAAGTTCTTAGCAATGCATATTACTAATCAAAAATTAAATTTTGATAAATTTATTTACAAAATATCTTCATGGAGCATGATCTTTACTTAATATCCTAATGATTTTTGGCATAAAAGAAAAATCGATAGTTTTGACCCACACAATGTATTTTTGGCTATTGCTACAAATTTTCCTGTGCTACTTAAGACTGGTTTTGTGGTCCAGGGTCACATATAGTTGAATAGTTGAAGGTTAGGGATGCTACTCATCTGAACTAAACTCTACATTACCTTCCTGAACAGGAGTGAATTAGTAAAGGCTGCTTTGTGCAGCGACTGAATTAAACTAAATTTCAGAAGCGCTCCTTCATTACTGCGGTAAAGTTAGATGCTGCGGCCATAACGGATGAATCAGTTTGCTGAAGTTGAATCGGTTTGTTTGTGAAGTGTTCTACAGAAGCTCAATTAAAGCTGAATCTTTCATGCTGGATCACTTTCTCTCTCAAGCCAGAAATCAATTGCCTTCACTCCCAGAATGCAGTGAAATTGAAATTAAACGTTACACACCCACGTCTGTCTATTCTAGCATAATTCTCTCCTTGCATATTTAGCTCTTCAGGTGGAGACTCTTTGTGTCTGGTGTCACACCTCATGGCAAGATATTCATGCTTTAATTTATTTAGATGAAATTGTGCATTTTGTCCTGCTGTGAAATAATTTGCCATTTTTTATCCGCTTTTAAAAGCCGGCTCTGCGTGTGTGTTGAATGTGTATGTGAACGGGTGTCAGGTCACGTTTTTTTTTTTTTTTTTTTTTTTTTTTTTTTTTAAATAAATGAATACTTTTATATGTCAAGGGTGCATTAAATTGATAAAAAGTGACCGTAAAGACATTTATAATGTTACAAAAGATTTCAAATTATTGCTGTTCTCTCTGTTATTTCAAAAATAATACTGTTTATTAAATTCATTCTGAGTGAAAATGAATTAAACTAGGGGTTTTGAGTTGATAGTTAAAATATAATATATATTTATAATATATAATTTATTCAAAATAAGTATTATTTATTAAAATTAAAATATAATTTATTTATTAATATAAATAAAATATAAAATAATAAAATAAATATTACATTTAAAGAATCATTGATATAATATATATATATATATATAATATATATATATATGTGTGTGTGTGTATAGTATAATATAAAGATTTCTATTTTAAAATATTGGTGTTCTTTCCGAAGTCAAAAATAAAGCAAACGTTACAAGACAAGTTCTTTTACAAGAAAATACATTTTCGGACTTTCAACTATAAAATTATTTAATTCATTGTTACTTGCTCAAATTTGCTAGCAATTTCTGAAAGAAAATTAGATAAACTGGGGGTTTTGAATTGATAGTTAAAATAAAATGTATATTTATAATATAATTTATTAAAAATAAATTATTATATATTAAAATAAAAAATATATATAATTTATTTATAAATAAAATATAATTTATTTATAAATAAAATATAAAATGTTGAATAAATAAATATTAAATAAAAAAAATCTAAATTAAACGCTTACTAAAAAAAATTAACATTTTATTTGTTTAGCTGCATCATAAATAACTAAATGAATGAATTAATTATATTTAATAAATAAATGTATAATTTATTCATTTTTATTTAGTCATTAATTCATTCAAACTTTCTATTTATCTGTAAATCCTAAAAAATAAAATGTGTCACGGACAGCACAATTATTTTTAGCATTTATAATAATCAGAAATGTTTGTTGAGCAGCAAATCAGCATATTAGAATGATTTCTGAAGGATCATGTGACACTGAAGACTGGAGTAATGATGCTGAAAATTCAGCTTTGATCACAGAAATAAATTATATTTTAACAGATATTTACACAGAAAACAGCTATTTTGAATTGTAATAATATTTCACATTTTTACTGTATTTTTAATCAAATAAATACAGCCTTGGTGAGCAGAAGAGACTGAATTCAAAACATTTCAAAATCATACTGACTCCAAACGTTTGAACAGTCGTCTAAACACGTCTATGAGCTTGTCTGTGTAAAATGATGTTCATTCTCTTGTGATTATCATGTTGAAAATTGCATGATATTGTAAAATTGTCTGCTAGATGAATACATGTAAATGATGCATGCTCTTGGTTCTGTAAGTGAAATTATGGGTACTGTAGTTTTTCAATGGACGTGATGTTTTTGTAAAAATGAAATCGCACTGATTTGTGTCAGAGCTCGTTTTTGCTCCGTCTTTAGGTGTTACTGCTAATAATCAGTGTCTTTGCAGACCAAATGAACCAGACTGAAATCATTTCTAAAGGATATATTAACTTATGTCTAATGAACGACAGCAGACCTGAGGATGTTTGTTTGCGTTTTTGAAGACGTTATGATGCTCTGGTCACAGATGATTGTCCTTCTCCACGATGTTGCATATTTCAAAATTCCCTTCGATTCCAGTCGTCCTTTGGGTCGAAGTCTTGCGTGTAAATATTTGCGATTTGTCTGTAATCCATTGAACTCTCTTCAGACGCACACAGAGACGCTATGAGCTGAATACAGATGAAAAGACGTCTCGTTTTCAAGGACACTGTTGCATAGACGGCCTCAGCTGACCTCAGATCAGTTTTGATGGTCACCTGGCAGCTGGTTTTGGTTAATGAAGTCAAAGGAACAACTCCTGGGTCAGATGCACCTCATTTATTTTGGGCTATTTGTTTGCAGTTCTTAAAAGTATGGTGAGATATATTAGTTACATTTTTATACTGTTCACCTGGGGTGTCTTGCCTTATAAAAACAAACTTTCCCTTACAGAAGATCTAATTGAAATTGCTTTTACAGACACGTTATGTAGGTACACCAGTGTATTGTCTGTTCAGAGCTGAAGGCTGTTTTCTGCGGCTGTGATCACTGACATTTAAAGACTTGTTAAGGACGCATGTGATGGTCTCCAGGTATCTCAGTATCTCAGATGTCATTTATTTCAACAATGTGAGGAAACAGAACACTTAGAAAGAGACTTCAGTGTAATCACCAATGATTGCAATCACCAGCAGCACTGTATGTGTGTGTGAGTGTGTGTGTGTGTGTGCATGCGCCTCGCTTAGGTGTGATTATCACGATCATTATTGTAATTAGTATTACTGCTATTTACACTCCTGCAATTAACACCATTCAATAGCTTTGCTAATGCGTGTGATTCGTTCTGCTGCGTATTATTAACAGATTTTTTTTAGCTGGTATTTTCACTTTGCAGTCGTTTACTTTTGTGTAAAATATGAGGAAAGTGAAACGGTGAGAGTTTGAGAGATTTCCCTTCTGTGTTCCAGTCATCATGTAGAACAAATCTGAGCAAAGCGAGCTGGAATTGAAAAGCTCTGCCTCGCGTCGGGCTGGAATTAGTTTATTAGCATCTTAGAAAATCGACTTTTAAATCCATTTTTGGTGGGAAATGACTTTCGGGGGAAAGATGCTTTATACGCTTTTGATGATAAGTCAGACGGTGGATTTCTGTGCGCTTTGGGATGCGTCTGTTCAAAATAAGCGCTTATTTTCAGTTGTGCAATAAAAGCATCTTTTCCTCCAAATTAGACACAATTTAGAGCAGACCCCTGGCTGGATGTTCAGTCTGTAAGAGGTGGGGTGGCTCTTAAGTCTAATGCTGCACACAAACCTGGAAACAGCTCTGATGAGTCACTGTGTCCTTACAGCACCACAACAACCACCCAGAAGACCATAGCAGCACTCTGGTAACCCTCCAGACCATAATAGCAATAACATAGCAACACCCTAGCAACCACCACCCAGATGATCATAACAACTGCTTAGTAATGCCCTGGCAACTACCTAATACACAATATCAATTGCAGAGCAACACCCTAGCATCCTGGCAACCACCCAGAACACACAACACCTTATCAGCCTTGTATGTGGCAACACCTGACAATCACTGACAACACCATAGCAACACCCTAGCAACCACCACCCAGAAGACCATAGCCACTGCTAAGTAACACCCTGGCAACCACTTACAACACTATGGCAACTGCACAGCAACACTTTAGAAACCACCCACAACACCCTATCAGCCTTATAGCAACACCTGACAATCATTGGCAACACCATATCAACTCTGTAGCAATGCTCAAGCAATCACCCACAACATCATAGCAATGACGTAGGAACACCCTAGCAACCACCACCCAGAATACCATAGAGACGGCTAAGTAACGCCCTGGCAGCCACCCAGAATACCTAAGGAACTGCACAGTAACCACTCACAACACCCTTTCAGCCTTATAGCAAACATCTAACAATCACTGACAACATCATAGCAACACCCTAGAAACCACAACCAGGAAGACCATAGAAACAGCTAAGTAACACCCTGGCAACCACCCGTGACACCATAGCAACTGCACAGCAACACCCTGTCAACCTTATAGCAACACCATGGTAATCACCCACGACACCATAGCAACAACATAGCAACACCCTAGCAACCCCCAGCCAGAAGACCATAGTAACTGCTAAGTAACACCCTGGCAACCACTCACGACACCATAGCAACTGCATAACAACACTCTGGCAATCACCCACAACACCATAGCAACAATCTAGCAACTGCCACCCAGAAGAACATAGTGACCCCCTTAGTAACACCCTGACAACCCCATAGCAATGCCCTAGCAATCACCCACAACACCATAGCAATGACATAGCAACACCCTAGCAACCACCACCCAGATGATCGTAGCAATCACTTAGTAACACCCTGGCAACCACCCAGAACACCATAGCAACTTCTCAGCAACTGCAAACCATCCACAACACCTTGTCAACCATATAACAATACCCTGGCAATACCCACAACACCATAGCAACTCCCACCCAGAAGACCATAGCAGCCACTTCGTAATGCCCTGGCAACCACCCACAACACCATAGCAACTGCAGAGTAACACCCTGGAAACCACTCACAACACCCTGGTAATCATCCACAACACAATAGAAACACCCTAGCAACCCTCACCCAGAAGACCATAGCAGACACTTAGCAACGCACTGGTAACCACCCAGAACACCATAACAACTGCATAGGAACACTTTGGAAACAACTCACAACACCCTGTAAGCCTTATAGCAACACCTGACAATCACTGACAATAGCATAGCAACACCCTAGCAACCACCAACCAGAAGACCATAGTAACCGCTTAGTAATGCCCTGGCAACCACCCAAGACACCGAAGCAGCAGCGCAGTAACACCTTGGAAACCACTCACAATGCCTTTTCAGCCTTATAGCAACACCATGACAATCACTGACAACACCCTAGTAACCAGAAGACCATAGTAACACCCTGGCAACCACCCAACACACCATAGCAACTGCATAGTAACACCTTGGAAACCATCCACAAAACCATTTCAGACTTATAGCAACACCTGACAATTACTGACAACATCCTAGCAACCAAAAAACCATAGCAACATCTTAGTAACGCCCTGGCAACCACCCAACACACCAAAGCAGTAAAACTTTAGAAACCACTCACAACACCCTATCAGCCTTATAGCAACACTGTAGCAATTACATAGCAACACCCTATAGCAACCACCACCCAGAAGACCATAGCAACCACCCACAATACCCTAGCAACCACATAGCAACCGCCCAGAACATTCTAGCGTGAATGATGAATGTCTGAGTTTGAGTGAGTTTTATAAACAGATTAAAATATTCTTCATAATGTGTTTTGAGGTTTTTAAATCACGTTTCCTTCAGATTCGCTGAAGGAAATGCTACATCGTTGTCCTCATTTATCGGTGTTACTGTAATGCTGGAGCTGTTGCATGTTTTTTTCTAATGACAGCAGCATTTATTTCTCTGAATGGTTCTCTTTCTGACCCATATAAAATGATGTAAGCGTTCAGGACAGACTCATGCAGGTAGAAACAACAGCGTTCCTGTTCAGCACATTTCAGGGCTTTTACAGTCGTGACGCACGTCAGTCTGCACGTTGGCTGCAATATTTATATTTTGGCTGAAACCAGATTTTATTGCCCATAAAAAATGCAAGCTTTCATTGGACAACAAATCCGAGTTTTTCAGGCATCTCGTACGCTATTAACGACGGCGGATGTTTCAGAGAGAAACTGTAAGTGATATTAAATAAACGCATGTGAGCCAAATACAGTCTGGAATCAAACAGACTTTATGGTCACTGGAAAAAGACAAACATCACGTGTATTTTGCCCTCATGTTATATTTTTCTTAGCAAAGAATAGTTAATTTTTCTTCTGAAGAGACGCCATACATATGTAATGACCCGTCACTACTGGGCTTCATTTCTACTTGACTTTCAGTTAGTGAAGCCTTCACCGTTTTTATGATCTCTTTCTCCTAAATTCAAACTAAATAGATTCTTTCTTTCTTTCTGTTCTTTCTTTCTTTAGTGTTTATTTCAGGCTTAGTTTTATTTGGTTTTGTTTCAGGTTTACGTTTGTTTTCAAGTTTCATTTAGTTTTTAGTATTAAAACTTTTATTGATGCATTTTGTATTTTATTTTATTATTTATTTTTATTTTTATTTTCTGGGGATTTTTTATTGAATGATTTGGTTTTGGTTTAGTTTTATTTTTAGTTGAATATAGCTGTTCAATTTTAATTTAATTATCAGTGCTTTATCTGTGTGTGTGTTATTCATTTCTATTGTTTTATTTTATTTATTTTTTATTTATTTTTTATTTTGGTTCAGGTTTTGTTTCAGGTTTATTTTTTGTTTAGTTTTTAATTCGCTTATTTAGCATCAGTGTTCCATCCATGTGTTTGTTATTCTTATATTTATATTGATAAATTTTGTATTTTATTTTGTTTAGGTTTTTTTTTTTTTTTTTTTTTTTTTGCTTTTTGGTTGTATGATTTGGTTTAGTTTTGTTTTAGTTGAATTTAGCTGTTCAGTTTTAGTTTAGTTATCAGTGTTTCATCCATGTGTGTGTGTGTGTGTGTGTGTGTTATTCATTTATTATTTTATTTCATTTTATTTTATTTTATTTTATTTTAGGTTTTGTTTCAGGTTTATTTTTGTTTAATTTTGATACATTTTGTATTTCATTTATTTTTTTTTTTTTGGCTTTTTAGTTGTATGATTTGGTTTTGGTTTAGTTTTGTTTTAGTTTAATTTAACTGTTCAATTTTAGTTTAGTTATCAGTGCTTCATCCATGTGTGTGTGTTATTCATAAATTTTATTTTATTAATTTTTTAAAAATTGGTTTAGGTTTTGTTTTCAGGTTTTATTTTAATTTAGTTTTTAGTTTTAGCTTACTTAGCATCAGTGCTTCATCCATATGTGTTTTTAATCAATATTTAATCAGTAAAATCTGAAAAATCACCCAGTCCTAGTTTGGGATTTAGACTTTGTTTTTAGTTTTAGTTCAGATAGAAGCATTAGTACTACTTCCTCTCTGAGCTCATTTATATTTATATGTATTTGTATCATCATCATCACTGTCCGTCTGTTCCACCTTGACTCGTGTTTAGTTGGTGAGCGGCTGTGCATTATAATCGGTTCTTAACTCACAGAGTGTTATTTTTATCATGATTGAGGCGGATCAAGTGGGCAAGTCACTGACTGACTGCTCGTGATGTCATATTGAACTGTGAGACTCATGAATATTAATTAGGTCACGCTGACATTGCTAGAGAACTTTACTGGGCTGTCCGTTGAAGTGACCTAATTAATATTCATGAGCTAAGCCTTTACCATAGGCTGTGTAAATACACTTGTTGTCTTCAGTGCATCAGACTTCTAGCTTTGTTTAATTTTATTGAGCTTTTTACTTGGTTAGTAAAAGCTTGGTCTGTACTTGTATGTACTTGCAAGAAAACATCATAGCAGAATAATTATGAAGCTAATAAGAGTCCTGTAGTTCATGATCTTCATAATGGCTGAGGTGGAGATGTTTTTCTCTCAGACGTCAGTGAGGCAGCTGCTGTAACAGTGATATAAATACACAGGGACATGGGATTCTTTAGTATGTCATATTTCAGGCCACTAACTAGTGTGCAGCGGTTCGTGTGTCTGTCTGAGGTCATGTGATCGTGTTTTTATAAGCCCACCTCAGTCATTTTAAAGACCCTGAAATGCATCATTATTTCAATCCATGCGGTTATTTTTTTACGTCTGTCTGCTGACATGTTTGGATAAAATAACTCAGGACTGAAGTAAAAACCCACAGGTGTGTGGAAAACAGACATGTTGGCCTTTGCAAGGAAATATTGACAGAGTTTTGATAAATGGCTGGTAAAACCCTTCAATTCTTCAAAACCGACAGTTTTTATCAGATCAGTTGAGTTTATTAGTTGATTTATTTTGTTTGTGTGTTTTTAAATCTTTGCAATAGTTAACATTTCCAAAATAAAAAGTAAAAAAAATATTAAAATTACTAAATACAAAGATAAAAAAAAAACTAAAATAAATAAAAACATTTAAAACGCTAAATAAAAATAAAATTCTAGAGTATTAAAGTAGCTAAATAAAAATCTTTGGCCAAAACTTTGGCTAAAATTAAAATGAAAACAGAAAATATAAAAATAAAATTCAAAATATTAACATATATCAGTGATACTAAAATGATTTATTTAAAATTATTTTTAAAAAATACTAAAATAACTAAATAAATGACAAAAACACAAATATTATGAAAACGTTTATTAATATTAAAATGAAAACAGAAAATATAAAAATAAAATCAAAATATTTACAAAAATCTGTAATAGTATATTATTGGCACTTAAAAAACTAAATGCTAAAATAAAAGAATCACTAAATAATTCAATACAATTGACAAAAACACAGAACAAAATTTCTAAAGCATTTCCTAAAATTACAAAGAGAATACAATCAATTAATAAAAAGAAAATAAAGTTTAAATTAGTGGTACTGAAATGACTAATTCAAAATAAAAATAAAAACACTAAAATAACTAAATAAATGACAAAAATATTATGAAAACTTTTACTGAAATTAAACAGAAAACAGAACATATAAAAATAAAATCAAAATCAAAATATTTTCAAAAAAATCTATAATAGTATATTATTTACACTAAAATAACTAAATGCTAAAATTAAAGAAATACTAAATAACTCAGTAAAATTGACAAAAAAACAGGGCAAAATTTCTAAAGCACTTACTAAAATTACGAAGAGAATACAATCAATTAATAAGAAAATATAAAAATAAAATTCGAAATATTAACAAATATATCTGTGATGTTAAAATTACTTATTTAAAATAATTTAAAAAAATAACTAAATAAATGACAAAATATAAAATATTACAAAAACTTTTACTAAAATTAAAATGAAAATAGAAAATAGAAAAATAAAATCAAAATATTTACAAAATATAGAAATACATAATAACTAAATAAAACTGACAAAACAGAACAAAATTTCTAAAGCATTTACTAAAATTACAAAGAGAATACAATAAATTCATAACAAAAATATACCAATAATATTGTAACAATGACAGTAAAATACAGCTGTATCAGGCGTCTTCTGTGAAGTTTGTTTCCTGTGCTCATGCCGTATGTCAGCGCTGTAGATAATGGGATCATTGAGATTATATTCTCTAATCCTTTAAATCCTTTATGTTGAGCAGCAGAGGAACCTACAGAGAGCATTAAACCGTCTCCATCTGGATCATCCATTATGTGTGTGTGCAATTTATGATCTTATGGATGTGCGTTTGTGTTTAGAGTCAGATCATCATATCTGGAAATGATAATGCAACAGTGAGCCACTAACCATGATGATGAAGTGTTTTCATGAGTAAACAGATTTAATGTGATGTGAGATTCAGATTCCTGCCACTAAGGAGCAAAATAAACATGTTTATTCAGCATATTTTATTTTGCTGGGTTTGTTTGGACACGGTACAAACTGTGTGTGACAGAGAGATTGTATTATTGTTATTTATTGTATAATATATTTAATTTGATAATATAATTATTTACTAATTATAATAATCAGTATTATAACACAACGTATCTAACAATAAAAAATAATTATTACTAATAATAATAATAATTATTATTAAATATGTAATATTATAGTTTATAAGTAATACATATTATTTTTATTGTTGTTGTTATTATTATTATTATTATTATTATTATTTGAATAGGTGCAGTGGGATTTGTTTAGTGGTGAGTTTTCTGTGGATTTATGAGGTTGTTTTAGGAAAGTTGTTTGGATCAGGATTATTGGTGTGAGTGCTGGGAATGTGTCAGTGAGTTTCAGCGTGTAATTAGTCCACTGTCATTCCAGTGGAAAAGCTCTTTTAAACCCAAGGATTGAGCAGACGGATCACTTAGACCTGTTCTCCGTCGGGTCAGAGTTTAGTGGGAGTTGAGCGGTGAATGTGACTGTGTTTGACCACCCACTGATCTCCAGTCAGTCACAGCCGCTCTGACAGCTCCAGTCAAGCTGTAGTTAATAAGGGCCACTTACTGAAAGTGTTATTGTGGACAGATGAGTGTTGACAGCAGAAGTCTTGAGATATCAGGGAGAGGGTTTAATATAAGGTTATATCAAATGATATTCAAGGTTAAGGTAGGTTGGTGTGGTTTATTTATTTGTTTATGTGTTAGTAAAAGCTTTGAAGTGCACTAGTGACCTACTGCATCATCTGACCTGGAAATCTCTGTGTGTGAAAAACAATGATCACGAATCATAAGCTCAGAAACAAGAATGGTTTTAACATTTTTGAATGACTGTTATTTGAATGCGAAAGTGCTTAAATTTGGATGGGTGAGTGGATGGATGTATGATGGTAGATGCATGATTGGATGGATGGATGTTGGATGGATGATTAGATGGTTTGATGGACGGATGATGGATGGATTGGATGGATGGATGATGGATCAATGTTTCATGGGTGGATGGATGATTGTATGGTTTGATGGATGGATGGATGTTGGATGGATGATTGGATTGTTGGATGGATGGATGATGGATGGATGTTAGATGGATGATCGGATGGATGGATGATGGACGGATGTATGATTGGATGGATGGATGGATGAATGAATGACTGGATGATGGATGGATGGATTGGATGGATGGATGGTGGATGGATGTTGTTGGATGGATGATCGGATAGTTCGATGGATGGATGGGTGGATGGATGTTGTTGGATGGATGGATGGATGAATGGGTTGGTGGTTGATTGGGTCGATGGATGTTGGATGTATGATCGGATGGGTGGATGGATAATGGATGGATGGATGGATGAATGGATGGATGATGGATGGGTGGATGGATGATCGGATAGTTGGATGGATGGGTGGTTGGATGGGTGGATGGATGATCAGATGGATGGATGGATGATTGGATGATCGGATGATGGGTGGATGAATGGATGGATGATGAATGATGATGGATGGGTGGGTGTGGGTGGATGGATGGATGGATGGATGGGTGGATGGATGGATGATTGGATGATGGGTGGATGGATGTTGGATGGACGATTAATGGGTGATGGATGGATGGATTGATGATTGGATGGATAATCAGATGGATGGTTGATTGATGGATGGATGATTGGTTGGATAGAAGATTGGATGAATATAGATTTCCTTTGTGGACAAGGATGTAAGAACAGCTAATTTTAAGTTGTTGTTGTTGTTTTTTTAAATTATAATTCCTCTAAATTCCTTTTCCTGTCATTCAAATTACAATTCTACTTCCAGTGTTGTCTAATTCAATTCAAATTCACACTGATGAATTGAAAAGTTGATTCTTCTGAATTTTAAACACTATTTCAGACTTCTAAGTTTTTGTACTCAAACCCTACTGAAAACTTTTTTTTTAAAGAAGCCTTGACTTTATTTACAGTATGTGTACATTTATATAGTTTTTTTTTTTTTTTTTTTTACAATGAAAAAGACCTCCGACATTCCCAAAATATGGCTACGTTTGTATGTAGCATTGATTATTTTGGCATGTGCTGTGTCATTGATTAAATTATTGATCGTGTGTGTATTAGTGTGTTCACAGTGTGATTCAGACTCTTATGTGTTTGGTCTGAAGGAGAGATGCTAAATAATTGAGTGTGTTTGTAAGTGCCGTCAGCTCTCGTCTCTGTGTTTGTGTTCATGTTTGTGTCTGTGAGGGTTTGAATCGTCCAGCTCATCATTGGATATCAGCTGTGTTTTAACGCACAGCAGCAAGACAAGACTCCCAGCGGTCAGTAGTTCAACCCATAATAACCCATCACGCTGTGTGCTGTAGATGTGCTCAATAACACAGAGACACAGTTTATGGTATCAGATCATCTTCTATTGCTGATTCATTACTGTGCACCGTTCACATTCACAGTAGGATAGGAAATGCTCAGATATCTGAGAGGAGCATGAGACGTTACACATGTGTTTTTATCTGCTGTTTGTTCATTACGTCAGAGTTTTCCGGAGTTCCTATGGGTAAATGTCCTCGGGTTTTCTCATTTATGTCATCTTCAGTGGGTGGAGATGGATAAGCACAGGAAATGGCTTTCACAGTTACAGGAAATAGCTTATAGTGTTACAAACAGAGCAGCTGGACATTGTGTATATTGATTTTAAATAAATGCTACTCTTTTGATATTAGAATGATTTCTGAGGACTGGAGTAATGATGCTGAAAATTCAGGTTTGATCACAGAAATAACTTACATTTGAACAGATATTCACATAGAAAACAGCTATTTTAAATTGTAATAATATATCACATTTTACTGTATTTTTGATCAAATAAAAGCATTCTTGCTGAGCAGAGCAGAGCATGCCTCTACATTCGGCAGGTTTGTGAATGGATGCACATGGAAGCGTTTATCGCAGTAAACAGCGCTTCACGCCTGCATGTCAGACATTTGGTGGGAATTTTGTCACTTTCTGGAAAGTTGCAGTTCTCGGGGCGCCGTTGGATGTCACGAATGACGGATTGGTCTTGCTGGTGGCCCGTAGTGAATGTTTCTCATTCTGTTCTGTTGCCAGGAAAAGATCCGTTCTGCCAAAGACGCCGCATTATAATGATTCAGTCCTGCACAGGATTCATCAGCACGACACGCTCTCGTGTGAGGTTTTCTCAGGTGCGCTCGTGTGTTTTTCAGCCGTCGTGTGTGTGATTTCATCTGATCGGAGTGTTAAGTTAAAAATCTAAGTTAAAGTTATCACATCGTTTCAAAGCAGCTTTAGAGAAATCGTGACGTTAATGTTTATAATATCTTAATATCTTTATCCCTTTTAGTCCCATTTAGCAGATTAGAGCTGGACGATAATATAGTTTTGCAGTGGTTTAAGCAATCAAGGGATTTGCTATAAAATATAAATCATTTTACATGACTGTGTTTTATCCATGTGGATAAAGTTAGATATTTATATACTAAATTAAATTAATAAAAATAAATGGATTATTTAAAAAATAATTTAATTTTTTTTCAAAACAAACAAAAAACATAAAACAAGGCCACAAATCAAGCAGTTTTTTACTATATAGTACAGTATGTATTGCTTTATGTGACTGTACTGTTTGTATATATATATTGATATATCCAACTTTATTTTAATATAATTATTTTTGCAACAAAATAAAAAATATAATTTTTTAACAAAATAAAAAAATCGAGCAGTTTTTTGCAATACATAAAATAAAATAATAAAATAAAATAATGATAATGTTACTCTGAAATAAATTAGATGTTGAAGCAGTTTACTCTCAGAAATTGCTAGTAAATTTCACAATTAATTACAAAGAAACTGTACAATAATTTAGTTAATTTTTTCAGTAAAATAAAATAAAATGATAATTTTGCAACCAAATAATTTTTTTTTTTTTTTTTTTTTTTTTTTTTTTTTTTTGCAACAAGTAGCACATTAAATGAAGTTTAATATTCTGAAGTTTAAAGACTTATGTATTCATTAATGTGGATGAAATGTAATGATAGACATATTTATTATGCTGAAATAAATTGATGTAGAAACAGTTTACTCTTAAAAATTGCTAGTAAATTTCTCAATTAATTACAAAGAAGCTGCACAATAATATTTTTTTTTTCACTAAAATAAAGTAAAATTATAAAATAAAATAAAATTATAATTTTGCAAGCAACCAAAAAAGTTTTTTTGCAAGCAAGTAGCACATTACATGAAATTTGATATTTTCAGATGGAAACACTTATGTATTCATTGATGTGGATGAACTGTAACTATAGACATATTTATAACACCGAAATAAATTGATGTAGAAACAGTTTACTCTTAAAAATTGCTAGTAAATTTCACAATTAATTGCAAAGAAACTGCACAATAATAGTTATTTTTTTCACTAAAATAAAAAAATAATGAAATGAAATGAAATGAAATGAAATTATAGTTTTGCAACCAAAAAAAAAAAGGCAGTTAAAAATGAATTTCAAAGAAACTGCACTTTTGACGTTATAAGACTGAAATAGTATTTTAGTGTAAACATCCAACGATCTGCATAATTTATAGCTAAAAGTGCTGGTTGCAGCAATATTAGCAAGCATTTAAGACAGAGCCTTAGTTTGTTCAGTAAACTGCTTTTTAATAAAAAAGACAAAAAGCAGCAATTTTATACATTTATTTTTTCCCTATGCTGTACTGAAAACATACTGAACTGTGACTTAAAACCATCATTTTTATGTTGTGTTACCTGCCTTATTCAGGATATATCATATCAGTGATTGTTGCGCAGGTGCATGATGGGAGACTGACGATGACAGATATGATTTTGTGAGCTGATGGAAAGCGTATGTCTGGTGTTTGGTGGTGATGTAATGTCCTCTTCCTGTCACAGACTGCGTTTACTTCACTTCACGACTCTTTGAAAGTCTATGAAAGCACTGTTTCCTGCTCCAGATGACTGGAGGCCGGTTTACACTCACGCTGACCTGGACTCGACAGTAAGTGTGCCTCACCAGCGCATCTCTGGGGAAAAGCAGAGTGCAGTAATTAGTCAAACGAGCTCTGTAACTTCTGATTGCATGAGGTCATCGAGCGAGTCTGTGGGCTCTGGAAAGTTTTACTGAAGACGGCGTCGTCACATTCTTACAGTAGAAATGTATGAACTTCTATAATGATGCTGAAAATTCAGCTTTGTTCTCAGAAATAAATTACATTTGATCAGATATTCACATAGAAAACAGCTATTTTAAATTGTAATAATGTTTCACATTTTTACTGTATTTTTTGGTGAGGAAAAGCAACTGAGAAAAGGAAAGAAGCCTTGATTTCTGGTGGCGTCTCTCATTAAACTCTGTGTTGAGAAGTAGGTTAATGGGAGAGTGAAGGTTGAATTAATGCCACAACCGCAAGATCTTTCCAGATGAACTGATTAATGCACAGCAGAAACCACACGCCACACACATTGCCAGAATTTTCTCTGCTGGGCTCGTTCGCTTTCTTAAGTGTGTTTGTCTGATGATGAAGCGCAGATCTGAGCAGAAACACATGAGGAGATTTTACACAGTAGGGCAGGGCATTTTTCTGATTTTAATGATGCATTCAAATGCAATGTTTTGCTGGGATTTTTTTTTTTTTTCTTAAATCAAGGAATCACAGTTTTGAATAAAAATATGAGCAAGACTTACATTAGACACATAAGCAGGGATGCTCATACGTTTTTCAGTCTGGTTTGGTGCTCAAACTGCATAACTCCAAAAAAGAAAATAATTAATAACAGTAATAATAGAATTACTGCACTAAATAAAATGCAATAATACTATTATATTTGAAAATAAAAAGCAATAAATACATTTTATAATACACAAAAAAAATTCTAATGTTTCCTTAAATTAATACATGTGTGTTTTATTTTATTTTATTTGTTAACTTGTAAATGTTTTATTTGATCAACCTTTATTATTATTTTTATTTATTTTATTTTATTTTATAGCATTATTATGATATGTTTTTTTCCCTGCCTATTTTTATTTATTGAGCAGTTGCGTTTATTTATTTAAATTTATTTACATTTATTTATTTAGCAGATGCTTTTATCAAAAACAATGTACAACTTAGGAATGCAACATACAGTTAAAACTGTTTTAATTTCATTTATGATTTTTTGCATTTATTTTTATTTTATTTTATTTTGTCTTATTTTATTTTGTTTTGTTTTTTGTTTTGTTTTGTTTGATTTTTTTATGCATTATTATTATATATATATACAATGCACAACTTAGGAATGCAACATACAGTAAACTTCATCTTGTACCCGAGTAAATCCTTTTATTGAGATTTATTTATTTATTTATTTATTTAATTATTATTATTATTTTTTTTTTGCTTTTTTACTTTAATTTTGTTTACTTTTATTATTAATTTCTATTATTTATTTGTATTCCGTCCCATATTTTTCCCCAAAGTCAATTAGAAATCACATAGATATATATATATATATATATATATATATATATATGTATATGTATATATATGTATATATATATATGTGTGTATATATATGTATATATATGTATGTATATATATATATATATATATATATATATATATATGTATATATATGTATATATATGTATATTTGGCACACTATTTTTAATTATATTTAATATTTTTCATTTATTTTTTAATTTAATTTTATTTTATTTTATTTTTTAAGCATTATTATGATATTGTTTTTTGCCCTGTCTGCTTTTATTTATTGAGCAGATGTATTTATTTATTTTATTTATTTTATGTATTTTATTTTAATTTATTTATGTTTATTTATTTAGCAGATGCTTTTATCAAAAACAATGTACAATTTAGGAATAAAACATACAATAAACTTCTTTTACCTGAGTAAATCTAGAAAATAATTTCATTTATGTTTATTTTATTTTATTTTATTTTACTTCACTTTATTTTTAGCTTGTGCTGTGTTTTGAGGGGCTTTATTTTCAATTTTACTTTTCTTTTTTTTTAAACCAGAAAACAGCTTACATAATACACCAAAAGAGATTAAAAAAAAAGCGTAATGTTATAGTTACATTTTTAAGTTGGCCAGTTAAAACTTAAGAAAAAAAGCTTAAACTGCAATCTTAAATTGGTCAAATGTTCTTAAAAGAACATGTAAATTTTATTTTTTGCCGTTTTGTCCAGTTACGTGACACGGCAGTGCAGTTTGCATGACCAGATTATCCGAGCGGTTGTTTGGTTAATTATCCGTGAACGAGTGTTTCTCATTTCTGATCTCTTTTGTCTTGTGTGAACATAAATGTGCCGTCATCACAGCAGAACATCAGAAGTGAAGCTGGTGTTACACGAGAGTTTTCTGATGTGGCGTCTTTGACGTCTGTTCTGTTCTCTTCACGTTTCTCGCAGCATTTAGCGTGTCATATGATGTCTGCTATTAAACATGTGCTGCTGTTTGTTCTCTGTTCTCGTCTGGAGGAACAAAGAGGAATCCTGAATGTGTGGTGAGGCTCCATGTCATCCATCAGCTTCATTCTGAGCTCTGACTCTTATAGATGTACTGTATGATCTTTAAAATGTGTTTGAGCAGTGCAGTCGTATAATGTCACGCTTCTGAGGATGAATGTGGTTGTTTCACATGAGCTCTAGTTTTCCTCATCTGTTAACTAGGATCCGTTTACCGATCACAGCCAACTTTTGCATTTATTGAGTTTAAGAAGCAGTTTCAAAATGTAAAGATTGATTCAAATATTGACTACTTACTGATTATAGAGTATTGCACACTTTTTTACTAACAGCGATAGACAGTCATAGACTTTTATTTATTTAGCAGATGAATTCATTTATTATTTTGATTTATTTACTTTTTTTTAATTTAATTAGTAGATGCTTTTATCAAAAACAATGTGCAACATAGGAATACAGCATACAGTAAATTTAGTCTTTTATCTCCTTGATTAAGATTTAGATTTTTTTTTTATTTTTACGTTTTTTTTTGTTTTGCTATCATTACTTTTTATTATTTTATTTTATATATTTTGATATTTTATATAATCGTCTTAAAACAAGTTTAATTTTTTTTTCATTTTAACACATTTCTTTTAGTTGTTTTCTTTTTTGTTTAACTTTGCTTTTCATTTTAAATTTTATTTTGTATTTTATTTTTATGTAATTTAATTTTCATTATTGTTTTATTTTTTGTTTATTTAATTTCGCTTTTCATTTTTATTTTGTTTTGTTTTTTATTTGATTTTCATTTTTATTTGATTTTTTTTGTTTTTTATTTAATTTTGCTTTTCATTTTTTTTTTACTGTTTTATTATTTTATTATTTTTATTTAATTGTATTGTATTTAATATAATTATATTTTATTGTTTCTACACCTGTGGGTAAATAATGCATAAAAAACAATGCATGGGCTTTATAGGAAGAGTAAAATACTGTGTTGTGCTGTTTGCATCGTCTGTGAATGGCTTATTTTATTTTATTATTTTATTTTATTTTATTTTGTTATATTGTATTTTTAATATTGTTATTATATTTAGATTTATTTTAAAAAATTATTTGTTATATTTTATTTTTTTACGTAATTTAATTGTCATTTTAATTTTAATTTATTTTTTATTTGTTTTTCATTTATATTTTCTTATTTAATTGTATCATTTTTATTTAATTTTTTAAGTTAGTTTTTCATTTTTACGTATTTTATTTTATTTTTTATTTATTTAATTTTGCTTGTAACTTATTTTGTGTTGTTTTTATTTTTTATTTTTCATTTTTATTTTATTTCAGTTTCTTTATTTAATTGTTGTTCGTTTTTACTTTTTATCATTATATTACTATTTATTTATTTAATTGTATTATATTTTATTATATTTTTTCTACACCTCTTTTTTTTTTTTGCATTTCAACACATTTTAACACTAAGTTATCATTAATCATCAATATTTTTAAGAATTTAGTTGTCATGATATTGTTTTTTGCCTTGCCTACTTTTATTTATTTAGCAGATGGATTTATTTATTATTTAAAATTCATTTACATTTATTTATTTAACAGATGCTTTTATCAAAAACAATGTACAACATAGGAATACAACATACAGTACAACATTTACCTGAGTAAATCCATTTTTTTTATTTTATTTTATTTTATTTTATTTTATTGTGTCTCACATTTTACCCCAAAATCAAAAGAAAGAAATTAGAAATGATATTTTACGTAATCACCTTAAAACAGGTTTAATTTCTTTTTTGATTTTTGCATTATGGCACATTTTTATTTTATCATTAACTATTAATATTATTAAGAATTTACATGTCATGATATTGTTTTTTTGCCCTGCCTTTATGGTAAAAAAAAAAAAAAAAAAAAAAAAAAAAAAAAGAAAATTATGTGGCAATGCAAACAAGTATTAATGGTGCTAAAACGATTCTATTTTAATTTTAGGATTAAATATGAGCATGTTCTTGAAGTTTAGTGAGATGTACAGTATATCTGTATAATGTATAATGTTGTTCTCTCTCAGACTGAAGTTGAGGCGTTTATCTGCCGCTTCAGTGACGGATCTCATTACGGACGCACCGAATCGCTTTAGAAACACGTCGAACAGGCGTACAGTAGCCGATTCACATCAGTCACAAGTAAAAGCAGCTGATAATTCGATGCATTTCAACATTTATCATGTCCTTTATATTGCAGATAGCGTTTGTAAAGTTTTCGTGGTTCTGTCGTTGAGTCTGGGCCGGTGCGATTGGATCCCTGTGGATTTATCTTCATTAATTGCTTCAACTTCTTTTCCTGTGGCTGTCTGTAGTTAGTTTTGAGGACGCTTTGCGATAAGACTCGTTGTGAAGTTCAGATAATGGGATTGTGATGAAATCTCTGAAAGTGGCAGAGGAATATTCACCTTGAAAAGGGATAAACAGGGTTTTTCTGCTTCACAGCTTCTTCCTTTGCTCTCCAGCAGGATCGAATCGCGTTGGCGCGAGATCAAACGCGATCCGTTCGGAAGTTCGTTTGAGATTCTGGCCGCTGGATTGGAGAAGCTCCAGCCCATTTGCGGGAATCCTAATGGCTCCGTGTCACTCGGGTCTAAAGATCCCCTCTGCGTCTCTCTTTGTGCTTTTTCGGGGAAAATTGCATTAAAGGTCCTTTATGAGCTGCTGCTTCCTAAATGACTTGAACAAGTCCGGTAGCTGAACTCTTATGAAGCCATTTTTATTCATTACTGAGATTCCCAGCGCAGAAATACAGATGATGGGCTCTTGAAATCCAGTTTAAAAAGTCACTGAAATACAATAAATGTTTAGTCAGTCCAAACGGGAGTGCGCAAAATGACACAATCTGTTTAAATGCAGTTTAATGCATCTTTTGGGCATTATGGCAAGAGTGAAATACTGAGTTTTTCTTTTCTTTTTTGTTTATATGTTAGTATTTAATTTAATTGTATTGTATTGTATTGTATTGTGTTTTATTCCATTTTATTATTTCTACACCTGAAGGTGAGTAATGCATAGAAAATAATGCATATTTTATTTAATTCATTTTATTTAGTTTTTTCATTTTTGTTTTATTTTATTTTTTGTTTAATTTTTTTTCATTTAAATTGTTTATTTTATTTTGTCTTTTATTTTTATTATTTTATTTTATTATTAGTTTTCATTTTATTTTCTTATTTAATTTTTATTTATTTTATTTTTCACATTTACTTTTTATTTGTTTATTTAATTTTGCTTTTCATTTTTACTTTAATTTGGTTTTTTATTTGATTTCCATTTTTATTTTATTTTTATTTAATTTTGTTTTTCTTTTTTTACTTCTTTAAATTAATAAATTGAATAATTAATTAATTAATTAAATTTAACTTCATTATATTAATCCTACACCTGTGGATGAATTTATTTTTTATTTGCTAAATTTTGCTTTTCATTTTGAATTTTTATTTTGTTTTTATTTTTTATTATTATTTTTAATTTATTTTTATTTCATTTTGTTTTTCATTTTTACTTTTAAAAAAGTTATTTGTTTATCGGTTTATTTATTTTCATTTTATTATATTATTCCTACACCTCTGGATGAAATAGTTTTTTATATGTTTAATTTTACTTCTCATTTAATATTTTTTTTATTTTTTTTTATTTTATTTCATTTTAATTTTATATTTAAAATTAATTAACTAATTTATTTTATTTTATTTTATTTTATTATATTATTCCTACACCCATAGATAAATTTATCATGAACAAATCGGGAGTGCGTAAAGCAAGCAAATCTGCTTAAATGCATTTTAATGCATCTTTTGGCCTGGCGAGAGTGAAATACTGCATTAAGCCGTTTGCATGATCCATTATTAATGTGCTTGTAAATCATGCACATTATGATTTGGGACATTATGATTTAGAAAGCGTCCCGTTTAAACCATGCCAACAAATCTGTTTTCATTGCTAACCAGCAGAGACGGAGGGAATTTATAGATGTGAAACAGTTTAAGAGTTTCATTCAATGCATCATTTCCTGATGAGGAAGCCAACATTTGTAAAGAAGGAAAGTTAAAAATGACCGCTCGTATATTTTGGTAATACCGTGGATGTATCTTGTTTAGTTACCTGTTGATCATGCTGTTAAAGCTCTTTGTTTTTTATCCTGCTATTGAAGCGCTGAAGGTAATGAACACTAATTAGTTTGAGAGAGCTTGTAGTGTAATGGGCGGATGTTCATTTTTATCGTGGCCCGACATCTGAGGCATATTTGCTGTAATTAAAAGCAGGCCGTATAATTGAAGAACCTGCTCTCTGTCGAGGTATGTGGAAATGACATGTCAGGCTGAAGCTCTTACCTCGTTCTCTTCTATATTTCACCTCGTTTTCTCCAGCTCTTCATATCCATTAGCCTAATGAACACGCCGCTAATATCGCTGCCCGCGTTCTCATTAAAATAAACGGCCGTGATCAGAGCGGTCGATCGCGTCGCATGACGGACGGCTTCGGTCCACGTCTGATGCGGTTTCGTCGAGTTTCTCCGTAGGGACGGATTCGGCCTGGCGTTTCCGTAAACAGCGTCTCATTTGAGTTCAGCTCTTTGTGGAAGTTGCTGAAGTCAATCAAACGTGGCCTTCACTTTTAATTGGATGGAAATAACAAACAGGGCCGTTCGATGGCTCATTTGGGAAACTTCAGATGCGCTCGGCAGAGTCTCGCTGAAAAGACAACAGCGATCCGATAACGTCTGTTAACTCCTGATGAATGAGCTGTTCATCATCTCAGCACTTTTATTACACTTCAGCTTGTTTTAAATGAGGCAAGAACTTTATATGAGACAAATATTCACAATAACAGATTTCATCCGCTGTCAATGCATTACAGAATATTTTAATTGCACATTTTTTTTGTGGTTTGTTAACATTAGATTTACTTTATCACAGGATTATTATATTGTAGTGATCTAAAACACCCCATAAAATTGTTTTTTTCTTAAAACTTTTTATTTTTTTTAAATTTCAGCTGTTTCTTAAAAAATTTTACATTTTTTAAATTTTAAAAAAGCTTAAACTTATTTTCTTTCAGCTAGTTGAATCAAGTTTTAAATTAAAGCACTAAAATTACAAAAAAATAATTAAAATAATATAGACATAAAATAATAAAAATTACAACAAAATTACTAAAACTTGTTCTCATTTTCTTTTAGTGATGTATTAAAATAACTAAGCAGAAATAAAAATGAATAAAACATAAAGAAATATTTTAGAATATAGTAGCTAGTAATAATTAATAAATAAAGATTACTATAATAAAATAAATTATTTTGTAAAGAGGTTAATCTTTTATGTATGAATAACTGAAATAAAAACAGAAAATAAAAAAATTAAACAAATGCTAAATATTAATAAAATATCTTAATATAATATCTCAATACTAAAATAACACTTCTTCATTGTTGCACTGATGTAGGATTATTTTAAATATTTTTTTTTTTTACTTAATTTGTTTTTTTGTTTTTTTGTTTGTTTTGCATTGCTCATAATTTTAACAAAAGCCTGAAAGTGCAGAATAATATCTAGTTTTATATCTGTGATCTGTATTGTTAAAATATTATTTTATATTTCTCCTGTTGATTTTATCACAAAAATTGTTTTTTATTTATATATTAATTTATTTGATATCTGTATATTGTTTTGTTAACTTTTAGAATACCATAATAGTACAAATAAATTATCATTTATTAAACAAATATTAATAAATATTATCTTTTTTTATATATATATATATATATATATATATATAAGAATAATAAATATTAATGTTATATATTAATTTATAATTTATAAATCTGTATTGTTAAAATGTAGATTTTATTATAAGTATTTAGCATTAAGATAATTCTTGAATATTTCTCTTGTTGATTTTATCCCAAAGATTGCACAAATACAGTGAATATTTGATAAAAAGCAGTCTGCTTGTCTAGTTCTCCTTTGTTATAAAAGCTGATTTTATGTGTGAACAAAGCACAAGAGTCAAAGACAAAAAACATTTGACAAGCACAACATTTCCAGTCATGTATAAAAGGCTTTATTAGGACGTATAAAAAGAAATTTACAGCAGGAATAATTTGGTAAAGCGTTCTGCGTCTGATCCGCCCCTCCATTTCATTAAGACTCCAGTCGTTTACGTTCCAGACCTTGAGTCTCTCTGCGCTTCAGTTTGTTTTGTTTTAGTTTGGAGTCTGTCAGAAGCAGATTTGACGGGTTTTGTTGTGTTATAATGGCGTTTCAGGTAGTTTGTGTTGAATGGCGGAAGCGCGGCCTTGAGTTTGCGTCTTAAAATGGGGGTTTCTACTCTGTGAATTCCTCTTTTCTGTCTTGACCCGTCTGTGGGTTTGCGTCTGTCTGGCTCTTTTGTGATAAATGGGCTCTTTATGCGCGGCTCTTATTGTTGTGTCGGTCTTGTCTTCTTGTGAAGATGTGAGGAGCGACACACTAATGTTTCTTATTAAACATCGATGGCGGCGGCGCTCCTGCTGCGTGTGAACATTACCGACGTCTGTGAGACGCATTCAGATGCTGCTTTGCTTTACAGTTCATTCATCAGCATGAGTTGAGAAATATTTCTTCATTATGTGCTTTAGAAAACAGTTTTATTTGTACGTTTATTTACTGAGGTCACACTCATCAAAGTGTCTGACAGAAATTAAATCAAACACGTTTAGAGAGCTTGATGGTTAAAACAAACGGAAAACATTTCTATTTTATTAATTTTATATGTATTATAAAGATAGTTCATAATTACTATAAAATAAAATAAATTTAAAAAATATTAAGAATGTAGCAATGTAATATTTATTATTAAAACAAGCATTACAATGTTATATTTTTAATATTTTAACTATTTTTTTTATTATATATTACATATATTAAAATTGTGATAATATTACAATGTTATATTATTTTCTTTTTTAAATTAGATTTTATTTATTTTGCATCTAGATTTTCTGTAACTAGTATTACAATGTTATATTTTTAATACTTTTATTTACTTTTTAATTATTATGCATATTAAAATTGTGATAATATTACAATGTTATATTATTTTCTTTTTTTAATTTAGATTTTGTTTATTTTGCATCTGTATTTTGTTCATTTGTAGAATATGGTAGCTACAAATAATTAATAAAGATTACTGTTAATAAAATGAATAAATATTTTAAGAATTTGTAAAAGGTCTACTTTATTTATTTAATATTTATTTTTAAAGATAATTTATAATGATTATTATATAAAAGAAAAAAATTAAATAAAGTAATGTAGGATTGATTATTAAAAACAAGTATTACCATGTTATATTTTTAATATTTTTATTATTCATGTATGTATTATATATATTAAAATGGTGATAATTAATGATAGATATTACTGTTAAATGTATTTTTATTTATATTTTATTTATTTATATATGTATTTTATTGTTTTGTTCACTCACAGAATATAGTAATAGTAATAATAAATGATCATTATTTTAAATAAATATTAATAAATAGTATCATTATTTTTTGAAAGGTCTCTTAAAGTGTACATAAATTAATATCAATTATAAAAAATAATAAATATGAATGTTATATATTTTTATTTTTTTATATATAATTTATAAATCTGTATTTTATTAGTATATTTCTTTTACGTTTAGAGCATAGTAATAATAATAATAATTTAATATTTAAATGTATTTTTTATTATTACATGTATTAAAATAGTGATAATTAATAACAGATATTAGAATGTTATAGAATTTACAGTTTTAATTTAGATTTTATTTATTGGGTATCTGTATTTTATTGTTTTGTTCACTTTTAGAATACAGTAGCTAGTAATAATTAATAAAGAAAGATTACTATTAATAAATGTGAATAAATATTATTATAATTATTTCATAAAGAGGTCTATATTTTATTTTATATTTATTTATGAAGATAATTTATAATAATAATAATAATAATAATAATAATTATTATTATTATTATTATTATTATTATTATTATGTAAAATAAAAAATAAACACAAAATATTAAAAATAAAGCAATGTAAGATTGATTATTACAAATAAGTATTACCATGTTATATTTTCAATGTTTATTTATTTATTTTATATATGTGTTTGTTTTGTTCACTTTTAGAATATAGTAATAGTAATAATAAATGATCATTATTTTAAATAAATATTAATAATTAATAAATATTACCTTTATTTTTGAACTAAGAACTATAATATCTCAATACTAAAATAACACTTATTCATCGTTGCACATCGTTTTTTTTTTCTTCATTTATTGATGTTTTGCATTGCTCAAACCTGTATTCTATTGTTTTGTTTGCTTTTAGAATATAGTAATAGTAATAATGAATTATCATTATTTTAAATACATATTAATAAATAGTACCTTTATTTTTGAAAGGTCTCTTAAAGTGTAAATGTACATAACTTAAAATAAAAATAATAATAACAATAATAAATATTAATATTATATATTTTTATTTTTTATTTATAAATAATTTATAAATCTGTTTTTTATCCATTTTTGTAATTTACGTTTAGACCGTAGTAGTAGTAGTAGTAGTAGTAGTAGTAATAATAATAATACTAATAATTAGTAAATATTACCAGTAATAAATATTAATATATGAGTAATAATTAAATTGTATAAAATATAAATTATATACAAGTAATTATTAATGTACAATATACAAGTATTTATAAGTAATAATTAAATACAAATTACAATGAATAAATATTAATTATAAATGTTAATTCATATTCATTTGAAAGATGTCTTTACTCAAAAATAAATCTGATCTTGTTTTTGCATAGAGGATAATGTAATTCTGATCAGTAATAATAGCTGTACTGGCCCTTTAAAGCAGGATCATTAATGTGTTAGTACAGTATGCGGTGATCACAATATAGACTGTAAATTAATTTATATGTTATAAAATGTTGTCAAATCTAGCAGTAAGTCTGATAATCTTAGTTTGTGAAACGCTAATGTGTTTGTGGTTGGTTATGTATTGGCGGTCCGTCTGCGAGTGTGTCTCGCTGTCCTTGAACGTCTGTCCTGCGTCTCGTGCTGCTGACTGATGAGGTCACTCACTGGACATCTGTTCTGCGCTCTGATTGGTGGCGGCGGGTGTCAGGGGGCGTCGGCACACATCTGATGCGTGACACCTGACGGCTTTATTATTGTCTTTGCGATGACACAGACACCTGCCGTCCCGCTCCATCCCGCTCCGCTCCTCTGATCTCCGGCTGCTCCTCCTGAACTGTGAATAAGGTTCAGTAGGAGGCCGTTCACACAGCGCCTGTGTGTTTAATGCAGTTCAGCTCTGAATCTGGAAGATCCGGGACTTACTCATAAAGGAACTGAGAGCATGTGTAGATTTTATTGTATCATTTTGCTATTGAAGTACTTAATTTTACCATGACAAAAGTCTTTTTTGCTGATATGGCAAGAAAGAAACAACAACAACAACAAAAAAACAATTAAATCAACAAATCCAATATTCATGAATTATTATTTATTTATTTTTATTACAATTATTTTATTACAATAATTGTTGCAATTAAAATTATTTAAAATATTTCATATTTATTACACATATAATTAAATATTATTAAAATTAATTTACACATATTTATTAATTTTTAAATTGTATTAATTAATTATTATTTTTTATGTAACTTTTTATTTTTTTAAACACAATTACATAACAAATAAAAATAATATTAGAGCTGTCATTATTTATTTCTTTACAGCTTCATTTTTATTTTTGTCAATTTCAGCTAAATTAAAATGAGAAATGTTTACTCATTTTTAGTAGTTTTTAAAATTTATTTGCAGTTATTCATTTTTTTTAGTTAATTTCAGCTAAATTAAAATGAGAAATGTTTAGTCAGTTTTTGTAGCTTTTACATTTTTTATTTGCAGTTATTCATTTTTTTGTCAATTTTTTAAAATGAGAAATTTTTATTTTTTTGCTTTTAAAATTTTATTCAGTTATTCATTTTTTTGTCAATTTCAGCTAAATTAAAATGAGAAATGTTTAGTCATTTTTTGTAGCTTTTAAAATTTCTTTAGTGTTTATTCATTTATTTTAAGAAATGTTCAGCTGTTTTTAGTAGTGTTTTAAATTTCCTTTGTAGTTTTTATTAATTTTATTTTAGTCAATTTCAGCTAAATTAAAATGAGAAATGTCTAGTTATTTTTAGCCGCTTTTCAAATTTCTTTGCAGTTTTTATTCTTTTTTTTTTTAGTCAGTTTTAACTAAAATAAAATGAGAAGTGTTACATCATTTTTAGTAGTTTTTAAAATGTCTTTACATCTTTTATTCTTTTTTATTTGTCAGTTTTAACTGAATTAAAATGAAATGTTTAGTCATTTTAGTAGTAAAAAAAAAACGTAGTTTATGCCCTTATTTATTTTCACATAATTACATTTATTTATTCATTATTTTTATTTTATTTTTTCATTTATTTATTTATTTTGGTTAATATTTTTTCTGCAGGCTTGGACCTCTATATCTAATATTAGTGCAAAAAACAGTAACAGTTTGGACAGTGTGTATTGGTACTTAATAAAAATATATGAATGCATAAATAAACATTAAAAAAAATGTTATGAAGAATAAAAATATTTTTTATTTTCTTAGCCATTTTTATTTAGCTGAAGTAAAATAAGTTTACATTTTGTGTTGTATGCAAGTGTTTTTATTTTAGTTATTTTATTTTTAATTTTAGTAATTGTATTTTTATTTTGAAATACAGAAAACAGAAGTAGTTTATGTGTGTATTTGGTTAATGATGATTGTGGTTGGAGGCGTTACTGGTGAGTTAGTGAAGGTGATTGACTTGAGTTGACATGATTGCAGACAGATCTGCTAGTAAATACAGCTGTTTGAATCATCATAATCACATTGTTTTGATATCAATATAAACTAAATTAACTTTGGTTAATCATAACAATGCCACGAGTCCATGTGTTTCCATTGCGTGGAGCTGGACTTTGATTCCCAATGCTGTCAGTCACCAATCAGCCGCTCTGATTAAAGTAAACACGCTAATGACACACAAAGGCTGCGGAGGCGTGATGAAGACGTGTCTTCATCATCATCAGTGTGTTTTTACTCGTCTGTCCTGATTGTTGTGGCGAGTCAGATCTTTCCCCCTCTCTCTCTCTGTCTAAGTGTCCCTCGCTCGCCCGCCGTTGCTCTCAGCCTAATTGGCTGACGGTGGAGTGTCTTTGTCGTCATGGAAACTACTTTAATGTCCCTTTATTGGACATCACGGCCTTGAGTCATGGCCGCAGGAAGGGGAATTAGTGAGGAGAGGAAACGGAGAGCGAACCACCGTAATGAGAGTGATTTCAGACGATCAGCCTACAGTAAGATAAAAGCTGCATTATTTCCATCAAATTACATGCTTTTAAATCATACGTATGCTCACATCAGGATTATTATAGTTAACCAAAACTAAAACCATTAAAAAAAAAAATGTAATTACTTGAAATAAAAAAAAAATAATAATAATGTTAAAGGAAACAAAACAGAAATAAAATATTACAAATTAAGTAAAAAGTCATGTATGCCTTTATTTATTATTTGTTTTTCTATAATTGTTTAAATTTTTTTTTAAAAAAAGCTATTTGTTTGTTTGTTGGTTGGTTGTTTTTTATTGTTATTATCATCATTATTTTATTTATTTATTAATTTTTTTTTTTGCTGGTTTGGGCATTTATACCTCCTCATAAACCATAGTTTGCCTTGTGCTTAGATCTGCTCATTTATTCTGAACCTCATATGAGGACTGGACTGGAGTGACCAGACTCTGGGCCAGATGAACTGGTCTGATCATCTCTGGGCTGGATCGGGTCACAGTCAGGGTAAAACAGACGGACAGAATTGTAGAAACTCTACTAGATTCAGTTAGATGGAAAACATTTCTGTGCATTAGATGGTGAACATCTCCAGAGTAGCAGCTTTTGGGTTGATGTAGCAGCAAGAAGTCCTTGATGGTGTCAGTTTATTTTATTTTATTTTATTGTAATGCAGCAGGTTTTCACTTTTATTTTATTAAATTTTAATTTTAACTTTGCAGGCTGAAGCAACAGATTTTTACCCATTGTTCATTTGATTTAAGACTTTTCAAAATTTGTAAAAAATATTTTACATTTAAATTTAAGATTTACAATTTTGCAGGTTTATTTTATTTTTTCATTAAGAAGCAGTTTTACTTTTATTTGATCAAATTTTAACTTTAACTTTGCTTACTGAAGGCACAGGCATTTAGTGTATTTGCTTGTATTTATTTATTTATTTGTTTATTTATTCATACATTAATTTTTTTTTTGGTTAGTTTTATTGTATTAGTTTTTTTCCCCCCAAAATCTAGGAGTTGTTTTGTTTTGTTTTTGTTTTATTTTATTTTATTTTATTGTGAAGCAGCAGTTTTTTAACTTTTATTTTATTAAATTTTAACATTAACTTTGCAGGCTGAAGCAACAGGTTTTTGCTTTTACCCATTATTTATTTACAATTTATATATATTTATTTATTAGATAAAAAAAGATTTAAGAGTTTTCAATTTTTTAAAAATATATGTTAAATTTAAGATTTTTTTCAGAATCTTTTTTGCCTATTGTCATGGTAAAGCAGTAGTATTTTTATTATATTTTATTTTATTTTATTTTATTTTATTTTATTTTATTTTATTTTATTTTATTTTATTTTATTTTATTTTATTTTATGTTATGTTATGTTATTTGTTTATTTTTTAATTAAATAATCCTAAAACTTCACCTGCTGTCATGGTAAAGCAGCAGTTGTTTACATCATTTTAATTATTTATTTGTGTGTTTATAATTTGTTTTTCCTATTTATTTATTTATTTATTTATGTTTTTTTTGGCCTATTGTCATTAAGAAGCAGCAGTCTTACCTCTTTATCAAATTAACTTTAACTACATACAGAAGCAACAGGCATTTACTGAATTTGCTTTACTTTAGTGTAGGTTTATTTTACTATTTTTTTCCCCTCAAAATCTTAAAAATTTGCTTATTTATTTTATTTTCAGTTTAGTTTAGTTGATGGCAGCTGGTGATGTGAAAAAATAAAAAATATTATATATATATATATATATATATATATATATATATATATATATATATAAACATTTAAGCAAAAAACTAATTTCGAGTCAGTCTTGTCCTTTGAATTTTCTCTTAATATTCCTGTTCACTCTTGTGCTGCGTCTTGTATGCTGAATATGTTTACATGCTCTATAAACCAAAACTTTCCTGCATGCATTATTGTTTTAGATGTGAGCGTCTGTCAAATGCATGAATGCAACTGTGATTGAGGTCCTCAGTTCATTTCCTACACATCATGTACATCATGAAGAGTGTTTGTATAAGCTGTGGATCTGAAGGCTGAACTCTCTATAGAATAAATGTTGCTCTAAAATTTAACGGGTCAAACAGACGTGTCAGTTTTTACAGGTTTGCTGTGATTGTCCTGCTCTTCTCTATCACGCATGCAACAATTTCACATCCGCTGACGTGTCTTTGAAGTGGCAGCATTGGCAGTTTGAGCACGGAGGCTTTTCCCATCTGAAAGCCCTTTTAGTTTTTAATCAGAGTCGATTCAATTAAATTATTAATTTTCTTCCCGAACACTTTTGAGGTGCAGATATGAGATCAGTGGAGAAGAAAGGGCCGGCGGTGTGTCACGTTTAATGGTTGGGTTTGAGGAGAGTGTGATGTAATTACGCTCAGGTGATGGAATTGCACCTGCTTTGATTAACGAGCGTGTGCCGATGGCCGCAGACCCTCACTGACCCTCTGCTGTGTGTTTGTCTGCAGGTGTGTGGAGATCATCGCTAAAGAGGGTCGGAGTCTGAAGGAACTCTATCTGGTGTCCTGCAAGATCACCGATCACGGTAAGACTCAGATGAGTTTGGATGCACTTCGTTTCGTTTCCATATGTCTGAAACATGAACACTTCAGGCCGCAGGAGCTTGATGTCGGGTTCCGAAACGCTGCATTGTCAGGGTTACAGGGGGCGCTAGAACAGACATGAACTTTAACCTTTAGTCTTCTTACACAGTTAGTTTTTATATATATATATATATATATAGTAGTCAACATTTAAAGTGGATCAAAAAAGTTCATCAAAGTTGTCCTAAGACAAGAATGAGTATTTGTTTTGCTTTTAGGACAACTTTTATGAAAGCTTTTGATCCACTTCAAATGTTGACTACTGTGTGTGTGTGTGTATATATATATATATATATATATATATATATATTTTTTTTTTTAATCCTAAAACTTTACCTACAGTCATGGCAAAGCATGGCAAATTATATTTATAATTTATTTTATCCTAATAGTTTGATCACTGTAACGGTGAAGCAGCAGGCATTTTTATTTTATTTAATTTTAATTTAATATAATTTAAAAAAAAAAAAATGGTTTTTTTTCAAAATCCTAAAACTTTGCCTACTGTCATGGTGAATCAGCTTTTATTTTATTTATTTTTTATTTTATTTTATTTTATTTTTTAATTGTATTTTTCAAAATCCTAACACTTTGCTTACTGCCATTGTGAATCAGCTTTTATATTATTTTTTTATTTGTTTTGTTTATTTTTTTTAATGTTTCAAAATCTTAAAACCTACTGTCTTGTGAAGCCGCTTTTATTTTATTTTATTTATTTTATTTTATTGTATTTTGTTTTGTTTTATTTGTCAAAATTTTAAAAGTTTGCCTATGTTCATGGTGAAGCAGCTTTTATTTTATTTTATTTGAATTTTATTTATTTTATTTTATTCTGTTTTATTTTATTTTATTTATCAAACTACTTTTTCAATCTTTTGAAGCTGCAGTCTTTTGCATTTATTTGTTTGTTTGTTGCAAAATCTTGGCAATCATGGCAAGGCAGCATTCTTTTACATTTTATGTTTTTATTTGTACATGAAAATCCTACGGCTTTCTATATTTGTCCAGGTTTATGTTTTTTAATGTCTTCTCCTCTGTTTGCATAAGAGAACGGCACTCAAGTCGTGTCTTAGTCGATCTTTTGTGTCTGTATTTCACGTCTGGAGTGTGTTTCCGTCCGTACAGTCCATTGAAGCCGTATTAACGCACGTCGTCAGTCCCATCGTTGATCTCTGGCAGTCTGTGGTCCAGATCATACAGTACAGGCAGATAAAGCCTCTGATCCCTGAAACAAAGGCTGCGACAGCTGCATGTGTTCACGCGCTGAATCACGGGCCGCTTTGGGTAATTACTGCCTGCTGAGACTGAAGGACCGAGCTGAGCGATTACTGCGAGCGAACAATAGCTACACGCGCTGCCAAACGTAATGTTAGATGTAACTGTGTGACGGAGCAAAACTCCTCCGATAAGCCGTTCTTCTGCTCAGAGTAATGAAAACACATTTGGCTTTTATTAGCCGCTCTCCTCCCACCGAACGACAGAACAGAGATTTGCTTTAGTGTTTTAAGTGTAAAGGCCTTCAGGAGTAGATTTGGGGGTCAGCAGTGCTCTTAAATGACGGTGTTGCGGTGTGTGTTTGTGTTGAGCCGCTGCCCAAACACTGACCACACGACTGGCCCTGCCTTTCCCATGGACACCAGCGCTGAGAAAATCACTGCCGTCAGAAGCATTACACGTCATTACATGCAGCTGTGTCGATTGCAGTCAGCGGGGCAAACAGTGAGACGGAATGACATGAACAACCTGACCGCTAGACGTACTGGATGAGACACCCATGTAGCGTTATGAGGCCATTTTTAATTTTCCCTTTTAGGCCTGACTACTGTCATGGTGAAGCAGTAGTTATTTACCCTGCTTTTTAACATTTTTAAATTGTATTGAAAGTCATAAGACTGCTTACTGTAATGCCAAGTAGCAGGCTTTAATGAATTTTATTTTAGATTATTTTTCAGAATCCTGTAACTTTAATTTGTTTGTTTATTTATGCCATGGTAATGCAGCAAACTTTTGCTATTTTTAATTTTATTTAATTTTATTTAATTTAATTTAATTTTATTATTTTATTTTATGTATAAATTGGTTTTCAAAATCCTATAACTTTACCTACTACCATAGTAAGGCAGCAAGCTTTTACTATAATTTTTTTTTTTTATTTACTATTTATTTTATTATTTTTTTAATAAGTTGTTTTTTAGAATCATATATAACTTTACCTAATGCCATGGTAAGGCAGTAAGCTTTTGTTATTTTATTTTATCATTTTATTTTATTTTATTTTATTTTATTTATATTTATTGTATTTTTCAAATGCCTAAAACTTTGCCTACTGTCATGGTGAAGCATCTTTTTTTTATTTATTTATTTATTTATTATCAAAATGATAAAACTTTGCCTACTGTCATGGTGAAGCAGCTTTTATTTTTATTTATTTTATTTTATTATTATTTTTTTTTTTTTTTTTTATTTTTTTTTTTTTTCTTTTTCAAAATCCTAAAACTTTGCCTAGTGTCATGGTGAGGCAGCTTTTATTATTATTATTACTATTTTTTTTTTTTTTGTTTAGTGTTATTGTTTTATTTTATTATTTATTTGTTTTGTTTTTATTTAGTTATTTTATTAGTTATTATATTTTATTTGTCAAAATCCTAAAACTTTGGCTACTGTCATGGTGAAGCAGCTTTTATGTATTTTTTTCATTTTATTTCTTTGTTTTTTTTTTTTTTCAAAATCCTAAAACTTTGCCTACGGTCATTGTGAAACAGCTTTTATTATTATTATTATTATTATTATTATTATTATTATTATTATTGTGTTTTATTTTATTTAGTTATTTTATTTTATAAATTAGTTTTCATAATCATATAACTTTTCCTACTGCCATGGAAAGACAGCAATATGTGTGTATCAACATATGTCTTTGAAAGAATTATCTTCTGCTCACTCAGCTGCATTTATTTAATCAAAAATACAGCAAACATTCTGAAATATTATTAGAATTTAAAACAGCTGTTTTCTGTGTGAAAATCTGTTAAAATGTCATTTATTCCTGTGAGCAAACCTGACTTTTCAGCATCATTTTTTTTTCCAGGATTCACAAATGAATAGAAAGTTAAAAGAAAAACAGCATTTATGTGAAATAAAATTCTTTTGTTACATTATAAATATCTTTTTGATCAATTTAATCCGTTATCGATGAATAAAAACATTACTTTTTTAGTCTGTCACAGTTTCCACAAACTATTAAGCATCAAAAGCTGTTTCTTAAGCACCATATCAGCACATTAGAATGAGTGTATAATAAACTCATATCAGATGAGCACTAGGTTAGGACACGGTGTTAGAGTCCAGCGGTCATCTCGGACACTGAGAACATCCTAACTCCATCTCTGCAGGTTTTGGCCGGACGAGCCGCGTCTCTGAAAGTCACTTTAGTGTTTCTTTGGCAGCACTGAGTTAAAGTGCCTGAAGGACAGACACATGATGCTTCTTCACCGCAAACTTTAACCTCTAAATCCTTGAAATCACAGAAACAGACTGCGATTAACACAGTCTTATATGTGCAGCAACAGGTTCACTAGCAGATGCTACTGTAAATACAAAAACATGCAGTTTGTATTTCACCAGCCGTATTTATAGTGTTGAATTTCACTAAAAAGCACATTTGGATTCTCCGGGTCACGTGCGCTCCTCATGGGAAGTCTGATCCGCCGCTAATGTATTTCAGCCCACTTGAGATAATTACACATAAGTGGCGCAGTAATGTGCCGAATCGCCCCGAACTCCTTGCAGCATTTGTTTAACGTCAGCAGAACTCGTAGCGACGGTAATCACGACCCCTCGGCCCGTGATGAATGAGCGCAACATCAAAACCCAACGCTAATGATGGCCTGGAATGCGCCCGATATATCCCGGCGTTTAAAGAAGATTAATGGAGGACACCCGATCCGCCGGGCCTCCGCGGCCTAATGCGGGTCGCTTTAAGGTGACGTCCAACACCGTCGCTCTTCCGAGGGCCGCTAAATACGCCCGTCCTCCCGCGTCCTGCTGCTAATGGAATGATCGGTGGATTTCCTGCGCGGCTCTTGATCAATTGGATAATAGGAGGTTGATTTTTGCATCCGCGTTCTTGGCCGGTTCGAGCTTCTCGTTTAAATTACAGGTGCTTGAGGGCAAAAAAAAAAATGCAACAGGATGCCTCTAAATTCAAGAAAAAGGCACAGAAATGGTCCCGTGCACCATTAGAGTAAATCTATTACATATGTTGCGATTTTAAGTTAAATGTGGAAATGAAATGAAAAGGTCGATCTGCTCATGTTGCATCAAAGATTTATGTTTATGGATTGTTTTTTTGCAGTGTTAACCATTACAAGATCAAAAGCAATAATAATCAACAATGATTTTTGTCATAACATTCCTGTTTTGTTTATTTTACACTGCAAAAAAATGATTTTATTAGTTAGTATTTGAGGTAGTAGTAGAATTTGAGGTTTGAGCCTCTTATTTAAATCTCCATCCAGGGCTGGAAATTACAGGTGATTGACGGCAAAAAAAGAGCAAAAATGTCTTTAAATTTAAGATGCAAGTAATCTGATTTATTTTTGTTTGTTTGTTTGTTTTTTGCAATGCATTCTGTTAATCAACATTAATAATTATTATTACAATATCAAAAGCAGGAATTAATTCAAAATATTAATTTTTATAATTTAATTAATATTAATTATTAAAAAAAATTTTTTTTGTAAGGGTTATTTTTCTGAGCTCATTTGCAGATATTTGTTCTTGTTAAATTTGCTTAATAATGCATTTTTTCAGGGAAAAAAAGAAGAGATATTAAATAATTCTGCTTCTCAAGTTGATTTAAGAATGTTTAGATATTTGTACAAATAAAAAAAATACAAAAATACATAGTAAGAATGGTAAGAGCAATAATCAATAAACAATAATGATTTTTGTTGTAACATTCCTATAATTAATTTCTATTTTATTTTATTATGCAAAACATTATTTTCATCCCTAGTATTTTTGTGTTGTTTTCCAGTACAAATAAAATATCCTAAATAATCCTAATAAATAGTTTATCCTAAATATCCTAATATTTAGTCAAGATACATTTACATGAGAAACAAAATGTGAGTTTTTGCTTAAAACATGGAGAAAAAAATATATAAAATAAAAATCTGCCAATGAGGTCAGGGAATGATTTTTGAAGTTTATTTCTGTGAGTGGCAAATATTTTTTTCTTGTTTTAAGCATACATTTTGACACATTTTTCATTAAAAAAACCTAATATCTTAAGTTATTTTGCTTCTCCAGTAAATATGTCTTGATTCAAGGATGTTTACATATTTGTTTGACATTAAAGATGACGTTTATTACATGTAATAGTAATAAAACTTGCCCTAACAAATGGCCATGGAAAATCAGTCCAAGGGATGAATATTACCGCTTAATGGAAAAGCACATTTCTGGCCGTGTCTCTAGTATTGATTATTATAGAAGTTTGTTGAATCCGTCGGTCATGTTCTCTTCTTGTTGGTGTTTTTCTGCTTTTAATCAGCAGATCCAGAGAGATGCGGCACAGTAATAATGCTCTTGTAATTTCCGCTGTGAGCGCAGGAAATGGACAAACCGTGCTGCGTTCACTTGCTAGAGCACATCTGAAGTACTAACACACGTCGAAGAGCCTCCGTTCGGCTTCCATTAAGTGCTGTTTTCATGTTTTCTGGTTAGTGATTGAGTCGAGCCGCGGTGACGCACAGAAAACATTCAAACTGCTTTAGTTTAATTAGTTTTTGTCATTACTAATGTGCCGCTCATTTATTTATTTATTTATTTATATTAATCTATCTATCATTCATTCATTCATTCATTCCAGTATATATGGAAGAAAAGCAATGAGAAACACTGTTAAACTGATTAATTTACTAAATAATAATATTAATTAAAATAAAATGCAGTCTAGTATTTTTATTTTTTATAATTTTTTTTCATTATAATTTTTTATTTATTTTCTTTGTGTATATATTCGATTTCCATTTTCTTTTGTTTTTGTCATTTTATTAGATTAAAGGAGAAGTCCACTTCCAGAACAACAGTTCACAAATAATTTACTTGTCATGAGTTGCCAAGATGTTCATGTCTTTCTGTCTTTAGTTGTGAAGAAAAAGTATAAATGTATAAAAAAAAGTTTAAATGCAGCTTCAAACGGCTCTAAGAAGGGTCTTATCTAGCGAAACGATCTGTTTTTTTTCTCAGAATATACATTTTTTTTTGTTGTTGTTTTTTTTTTTTTTTACACTTTTTAAGCACAAAAGCTCATGTAGCACAGGCTCTGGGATGCGCGTTCACGACGCTACGTACTATTGAATCAAGTCGAAAGGTCACGTGGAACGTAGGCGAAACTACAGACCCAGTGTTTACAAAGCAAACGCGCAAAGTCTAAGGAAGTGCAAGTAAGTTTGTAAACGCTGCTTACAAACAAAAAGGTACAATGATGTCCTCCTCTCAAGTTGTAGGAGAAAATAAGATGGAGATTTTCGCCGTATTCAGTACACAGACAATAAACTTGCAAGTAGTTCATAGTAGTGATGGGAAGTTCGGTTCATTTTACCGACTCGGACCTTTAAGTCTCGTTCAGCAAAATGAACAAATCTTTTTTCGAGTCATTTCGTTCATTTTAGCGAAATATAATTAAAATGTTACGTGTTACTTCCCTAACACATCTACTGCTTACACAAACGTCGATCACACGACAAACAAGACAAAACTATAATGCTATAAGAAACAGAAAAGATTAATTAATTGTTTACCTGGGTCTTTAGTCTATGATTAGCTCACCTCACCTCTTATCTGACAGGTTTTCAGGTTTGAGTCATTCGTTCATCACGTGACAGCTCCATAAGATGAATGAACAACACAAAAAACCTGAAGACTCGAAACAGGTGAATTCCAGTACAAAACCTAATAGGATGTTGCGCATGCGTCACTGAACGAATCACTGCCCGAGACGACTCGTTCTTCCCAAGTCACATTAATGATTCGTTCAAAATTAAAGAATCGATTAAGAACGACCCATTACTAATTCGTAGCATCGTGAACACGCATCCCAGAGCCTGTGCCACACGAGCTTTTGTGCTTAGAAAGTATACAAATTTTTATTTTTCGAAAAAAAAAATGACAGACCGTTTCGCTAGATAAGACCCTTCTTCCTCAGCTGGGATCGTTTAGAGCCCTTTGAAGCTGCATTTACATTTTTGGAAGTTCAAAATCGGGGCACCAATCAAGTCCATTATATGGAGAAAAATCCTGAAATGCTTTCCTCAAAAACCATCATTTCTTTACGATTGAAGACAGAAAGACATGAACATCTTGGATGACAAGGGGGTGAGTAAATTATTTGTAAATTGTTGTACTGGAAGTGGACTTCTCCTTTAATGTCTATGTAGTTTTATTAGTTAAACTAAATGAAATTTTAAACTAAATGAAAGTTAAACTAAAGTTAAACTAAATGAAATTTTAACTCTAATACCCTTGTACCCTTGCCCTGGTGGCAAATCCGGTCTGTGTCGTCTCATTCTGTCGTCGTGTGAAGTGTTTGTGACATTTTCATTCAGCTCAGACTCGAAGCCCATCATCATGCAGATCACAGGTGTATTTGTCATGTATTCTGAGAGCGTGACCCGCTGAGAAACACCTCAGACGTGACCTTCACCATCATCAAACACAACACTGGGATTATTTACTGTACAAAAGTAGCAGGAAACTCTTTTGAAATGCATTATTATTATTATTATTATTATTATTATTACCATGAACTGAACAGACCCAATAAGAAGACTGAATAAGGAAATTCATAATGCTTTAAATGCATGAAGTGTTGCATTCAGACACTGCTGGTCTCTCTTGTGATTTCTGATTTTTCATGTTTTTGACAGCCAGTATTTCAGCTCAGAAGCACATTGTGGCATGTTTAATCCCATTAACCCACTAGTTCATATCGTCTGGTATTTTCTTGTTAAGTTATGTTGATTTCCTTTTTTGAGGATAATCACAACTCCATCATGTTTCATCAGTCTATTTAGACAAGCTTTTAATTCATGATAGATGAATGACAGAAGTTTGATTGACATACCACATTTGACATCATCAACAGCAGATATGAGAAGTGTTTCTCATTGTTTTATAAAGTTTAAAAGTCTGTCTTATACTATGGTACCTTGCATTTTATTATTTGTTTTATTAAATGAACAAATTGTTAACTAATATTAATATTAATAATAATAATAATAATAAAAATAAATAAATGAATACTTTGTAATTATTGCAATGTATAATTTAATTACTCATAGTACTATTATTACTACTACTAATAATACATTTTATTATTTATTATGGTGATTATAAATAGTGGTGTTATACACATTGTTAACAAATGTTAATACTAGTTATAATGGTAAAATGATGATTATAGTTATTGCAATTTATAATTTAATTACCCATACTACTACTATTACTACTACTACTAATTATTTTATTACTTATAATAGTAATTATAAATAGTGGTGTTTATGCACAAATTGTTAATTATTATTATTATTATTTTGATTTATTTATTATAATTATAAATACTGGTGTTATACACATTGTGTACAAATATCAATAATAGTTATAATGATAATTAATTAATAATTGTAATTATTGCAATTTATAATTTACACATTTTAATTAGAATTTACTTGTACTACTACTATTACTACTACTACTACTACTAATAATAATTATTATTATTTTTATTTATTATAGTAATAATAAATAGTGGTGTTATACACAAATTGTTAACAAATAATAATATAAAATAAAAATAAAAATAATAATGAATAATTATAATTTATAATTTAATTTAATATATATATATATATATATTTATAGTAATTCCAAATAGTGGTTTTATACACAAATTAACAAATATTAATAATAGTTATAATGATTAAAAAAACAATAATTAGTTATAATTATTGTAATAAATAATCAAATTACTCATGCTACTACTATTGCTACTAATTATTGTTATTTTTTATTAATTATTATTTATTATAGTCATCATAAATAGTGGTGTTAATAATTTAATTATTCATTATAATACTATATTACTAATAATATAATTAATTATAATTATTATATATTATAATAATTTGAGATAAAATACAAATAAATAAATTCTAATAATAATAAAATAATGTGTTTAAAATATTATTTTAATGTAATATAAGTTACTTGGTATACAAGCATCTGCCAGATGCATGAATGCAAATGTAAATATTCCATATATTGTTGGGTATATACAGTTCATAGTAATATTAAAGGGGTCATCGGATGCCTATTTTCCACAAGTTGATATGTTTCTTTAGGGTCTTAATGAAAAGTCTGTAATATGCTTTGGTTAAAAATCCTCAATGGTTGTGTAAAACAACACTCTTTTTACCTTGCCAAAATCAGTTTTGCAAAAATCATCTCATTCTGGTTGAGGCTGCTTTAAATGCAAATGAGCTCTGCTCGCCCCGCCCCTCTCTTCTCTCTGTGGAGAGACGAGCCTGTTTACTTTAGCCGCATTTAGCCGCGTTTGGCCGCTAAACTTGCTAACTAGCACATTATTAGGAAAGGCGATCGCAAAGATTCACAAAAAACCCTTATACTCACTTCTGCTGTAAGTGAAGCTGGATCATGAATGATTCACACAAACATAGACGGATATATGTAGATCGCGTGGCGCATTCCCTTCACAGACAAATGTAATCCACTGCATCTTCAGCGGCTCAGATGTCGGGAGTAAATGACGACCACTATGTTCATTATTACATCCAGCAACACAACACCTTAATCGCTCAATGGGAGATATTCTTGTCTAACTTACATCCCTGCTCCGGCAACTTAACAAAGAGGGCGGACTGTTACAACTGATCTGAGGTAAAACGCTCACCCTCTGTTGGTGTGACGCCACAACGACAGGCATCTGAGAATGGCTCGATTTGAAAAAGGGAATATTATTTTTACAGATTAATTAAAAACCACTGCATAGATTTTTATCATTATAGGGTAGATTTGTACATACACTGCCAACACACATTAATGTTCAAACAACATGGAAAACTGAACTTAGCATCCGACGACCCCTTTAATAGCGATTCAGGGTTTGTTTTTTACTGCTTTCTCTCTTTATTTCACGCCGTATGTTTTCTTTTTCGCGTGCGTTTGTGGGCTTCTTCTTTTGTATGCCGTACAGTTTAGGGGGAGATCAAGCTGCATTGGTGTGTATAAGATAACGACATAAAAGTCTTGTTTGACGCTGAGCTTTCACTGAAAATCACTGATGTTCAGACTGTGACAAACAGAGAAACAAACAAATTTGTGAAACATACGATTCACAGGAACATCTGTGTGTTTCTCAGTGTCTGCAGTCACTAATGGACGTAAAAACTGACAACAGTGACATTTTCTGAGTAATGGAGTGAGTGCGGTTCAGACAGACACATTTATTGATGGCCACAAATGCACTCGAGTGCAATTCTTTTAGTTGCACTGGAAAGGGACGGTTTGAGCCGTTTAGAGTCTCGTTTAGAGTCTCGTTCGCTCGTCTGCTTCTGTAGACGCTCTCATTAGGTGTGTTTGCATGCAGTGATTTCCATCAGTCCAAATCAATCCGTCTGATTTTAAATTCGGAACTCTAGACTCTGTTGTGCAACAATGTATTGAAATGTATCAAACGTTAAGACATTTAAAATGTTACAAATGTTTCTATTTCAAATAAATGCTGTTCTTTTGAACTTTCTATTCATCTGTAAATCCTAAAAAATAAAATCAGTATCAGTTTCCGCAAAAATATTGTGCAAAGAAGATCAGAAATGTTTGTTGAGCAGCAAATCAGCATATTAGAATGATTTTGATCACAGAAATAAATGACATTTTAACAGATATTCACAGCTATTTAAAATTCTATTTTACAACTTTTACAGTATTTGTAATGGATTGGTGAGCAGAAGAAACTTCTTTCAATCAGCTCAAACTGTACTGTATATAAAGTCAAACGGTCTGTATCAGTGTTTTGTGTGAGTATTTCTGACGGTTCATTTCACACTCCTGATTTCTCCAGTTTCAGACGATTACAATGGAAATCAATATGAAGTGAGTCTGTAAGTAAGAGTTTGATGATTGAGATTTCAGAGTGATGGTTTCATCAGCTCGTCTCTGAAGCGTGAGCGGCTTTTACTGGCATTAGTTCAGCTTTCAGTGTCCGTTCAGCTTGTGCACCTCAAATGACATCCAGTAAAGTCCATATAAACCACCTGAGCAAAATATTCAATCATAGAATCGCTCAGTTATTGTGCCGTATGACCTTATAAACCCCTGCATTCAGTCTCTTTCAGACTGTTTTCTTCCTTTGAACTCATATAGAGGGATTGTGCATTGCTGCAAATACAGTCTAGACTTTAAAAATATGTTTCTCATACAGTAAAAATGATAAAATGAACTGTACTCAACTTATGTAGGTGTTTGCAAGGTGTTTTTGCATCTCAACTTCAGCCTTGTGCCTGTAATTTCACAAACACTTTCTGTTTTATTCTTTATTTCACTCTTATGATTTGGTTCTCATAAATGTTTAGGTGATTTTGATCTTCTGGATGTTGTATTCTTGTAGTTCACTGCAAAAAATATGACCACCTTATTGAGCAATTTTGTTTTTTTCCACTGCAAATATCTAATATTTTTATTATTATTATTATTATTATTATTATTTATGTTATTATTATTATTATATGTTATTGTTATTATTAAAATGTATTAAATAGTTAAATGTATTAATAAACAGAATAAACAAATGCATGTATTATATAGGTGAATAAATTATAATATTTGGTGGAATTGTTTATCTTCTAATTTTATTATCATTATAGAATTGTTTATAATATTTATTATTATTATTATTATTATTATTATTATTATTAATAAATATCGAACATTATATTTATTGCATGTTACATTGATTGTATTAATAATATTATTATTATTATTATTATTAATAATAATAATAATAATAATATTCATTATAATAATTTGTTTATTATTATTATTCACATTTATTAAATAGTTAAATGTATTAATAAAGTGAATAAACAAATATTATATAGGCTAATAGATTATATTATTTGGTGGAAGAATTGTTTATGTTCTAATTTTTATTAGTAGTAGTAGTAGTATTGTTATAGAATAGTTTTTATTATTATTATTATTATTATTATTAATTGCTATTATTATTATTATTCATTATAATAATTTGTTTATTATTATTCAAATTTATTAAATAGTTAAATGTATTGATAAACAATAAACTAATTAATACATTTATTATATAGGCTAAAAAAATGTATTATTTGGTGGAAGAATTGTTTATCTTCTAATTTTATTATTATTATCATTAATGCTTTTATTTAAGACTAGAAAAGACTATAAATAAAATATGTTCCAATGGGTTTTTTAAATTAAGTTTTAATTAAGTTTCAATTATTCTTATCTGACCTTACTGACACTTTTTTGTTTTTTTTTTATCTTGTTTTAACCCCAAACATAGCATAATAAGCATAATTTGGATATTTTTCATCAAACAAAACTTAATATCTTCAGTTGTTTTGCTTCTCCAGTAAATGTATGTTGATTTATGAACGTTCAGATATTTGCACTGGAAAACAAGACAAGCATATGAGTAATAAAATGATGTTTTGCGGTGTGTTGTTTGGCTGTAATATGTGTGTGTTCCTCAGGAGATGCAGTGTGTTCGTGACGCTCGTCCACAGCAGCGTTATTGGATTTCACTATTTAAAACCCAAATGGACTTTGGAGGATTCATTATGTCCTCATCTCAGCTCTGACCCCAACAGCCATAAAAATGATTGTGCAATATTTCTTTTACGACATTGAAAATTCATAACTTTTCAGTGGCGTCCTGAAGGACGAATAAAAGCAGAGGAGGAGGATTGGTGCGGTATAGGACATGTGTTCTCAGACACTCGTAAAACCTCTTCGTTTCAGCAGCAGATCCGTGTAACGAGGCCGTATCGCCCGTGTCACACGTGTCTGTCTGTATCTGTGTGTGTTCACACGCTTTAACCTTTAACCTTATCATGACATTGCCATCGTTTGTTATTGCCGTTATTGTCTGAATCGAGCTTTTCAAACACCGTTTCATACAGGAAGCATTTGAATAAGGAGTTTGTCTGTTGTTTATTTGCTTTACGACAAGGATAAATGAAACTATGTAGCCGTCATTGCTCAAACACTGCGTTACATTACATGAAAATCATTTCAACAAACTTTATCAAATATATATATATTAGAAAAAGGTAGTTCTAGCATCAAAACTATGATTAGATGAAACCATTGTGAGAAAGAGGTTGTGGTAAAATCAGTGTAACGGTGTGCTTTGAGAGGTGTGTGTTTTTATTAAACACCAGCAACTGTAATACACCAATGTTCAAAAAACTTAGTCAAATATATCCATTCAAATAAATAATAATTACATTTATTATATAAGCAAATGTAATTTAATGTGTATATAGGCTGAGTAGTGTATTTATTATTATTATTATTATTATTATTATTATTATTATTATTTATCTGTAAAACAAGAAAAAAGTCCACCAAAGTCAGAAAAAATAACTTTTCTCTTTAAATTATGTTGTAATTAGTTAAGTTTAAATCATTTCTCATTCTGACCCCACTGGCCTTTTTTTATATATATATACATATATAATAATGTATTTTTATATTTGATAATGTTAATTTAATGATGTTTTTTTATTTTATTTATTTTTTATGGTTTTTGTTACTAATTAGAATAAATAATAATTTATTATATAGGCAAATTGGAACTTCATAGATAAATTGTTTATATTATTATTATTACTATTATTATTTAAAAAAAATACTATTATTGTTGCTCTATATAGATCCGTTTTAATAGATGTCAATTTTGCCAAATAGTTAAATGTTTTAATAAACAAAGTAAATAAAAAATGTATTTAATAATGATAATAATAATAAACATGATTTTTTTTAAATTACATGTTAATTTGGACTATTATATATTACTTTACGTTACGTTACGTTACGTTACATTATATTATATTATATATACTTAAAACAAGAAAAAAAATCCACCAGGGTCATAAAAATATCTTGTTTTCTCTTTGAATTGTTTTAATTATTTTTTTTCTGTCCCCATTGGCATTTTTAGAATAATGATAATTTAATGATTTTTATTTTTTTTTTTTTATTGTTGGTGTGGTTATTGTTGTTACTAATTAGAATAAATAATAATTGATTATATAGGCAAATTTATATTATTATTATTTATTGATATTTATTATTACTATTATTGTTGTTCTTTATAGATAATAGACAGTTTTAATAGATAATAATAGATGTCAATTTTGCTAAATAGATACATGTATTAATAAACAAAGTAAATAAACAATTTATTTATTATATAGTCTAATGAACTATATTACTCGGTGGAAGAATTTCTCTTTAACATTGCTGTGGTTGATTTCTTGAGTTTTTCTTCATGTCGTACGGTAACTGTGGTAAAATCACTGCATGGCGTTGTTTGCTTTAGTGTGGGAAAGTAAACACAGTAAATCAGTGAGTGTTAGCATTAGCCGCACGCTTCTGCATATTCACCACAGCAGGTGTTGTGTTTGGTGTTTGGTGTTTGCATACGATCTGATGGTGGCTGACATTTCCAGCGACGGTCTGACTGTAGTTTAGCTGACAGTGTCTCCTGACAGCGTTTGCGTTGTTTCTGTGGTCTCATATAAGGCGCTAATCTCCAGCCTTATATTGGCGTGTGCTAACGGCCCCACAGGAAGTAATAAGCGCAGTGTGGGGCTTTATGTGCGCGGCTGCTTTATTGAGCCTCGTATAGAGCCGGCGCTCTTATTACGCCCCGCGTGACTAATGCGCGCGCTTGCCTTTTATATGCACCTTGTTTTTATATCCCCCTTGTTTCTGTCTTTGTGAGGAGCGCAGGAGCGGGGCATTCTGGGTAAATTGTGCAGATATTTCATGTGTTCGGCGTGACATGACGCTCAGCACTAAAGCGACCCGCTACATGATTTTACAGACCTAACTCTCATAAGGCATTCAAATTATGAATGCTGCTTTCATATTTCAAAGAATCGTTATTTTATAAAACAGTACAATAAATTCCTTTGCATGTATAAATCATGATTGCAGTCATTTGTAATTTTTATTTAAAAAATGAATTAATTTAAAAAGATTATTATAGAAAATTGGAAAACAAATTTTAGTAATAATAACTAAAAAAGCTTTTTAGTTAATAATATTAACTAAAAAATGCAAAATGCAAAGATTTGTATTTTTATTAAAAATATTATTATTTATTGTGGAAAACATTTAGTTTTAAAATTTGAAATGTACCCCTTTTTAATAATTAAAATTTCTAAAAAAAAAAAAAAAAAAAAAAAAAATCTTTAAATTACACATAAACCACAACAAAAAAAATATGTATTATATATATATATATATATATAATATATACTTTTTATATATATATTTTTTAATATTTAATTTTTAATATATTTATATCTTTTTATGATAAATTATATTGGAATATGTTAAATCATGATTGCTCAAAAACAGTCCAAATTTATGAAGCTTACATATTTATTTCTAACAAAACAACATAAATATTCAGTCCCAAAAGTGTGTGAGATATGGGGAAAAGGCTAAATATATTTTACAAAAGGTTTTGACACTAATACAACTTCATAGTTAATTTTTCAAAAAGCATTTTTGACACCTAATGCTGCTCCATAGACACCCGGGTCAAAAATGACCCGAACACGAAACGTGTTGTATCTCTTAAAAAAATAGTTGTAAAAATTCTGAAAAAATAGATGTTGTGTATTTTGAGGATCTCAAAGCATTTGCAAAGTTTCGTTCCCTTGCTAAAAACGATGCATTTTTTAGAAATGTTTCCTGATCCCGAGTGCGGGTAAGGTGTGCGTGTAAAATCTCACGTGCGAATTAGGAGGCTATTTCTGAGCGCTCAGCCTGTCGCTCAGCATCTCTGTGCCGGTCTCCGGTGACTGAACGTGCGGCGGCGTGTTGACGGCTGCTCGTGACAGTGCGAGAGGGTGTTTAATGGTTAGAAACCCTGCTGCGCGCGCTGGGACCGCAGGACCTGCCAGCGCTGAGAGATTCCCTGAGCTCCTCACGCCGCGGCCCGGGATTTTAACCCCGTCAGATGGGAAGCGCAGGAGCTCTTCTGCGTGAGATGCGCTTGACAGGCCGTCCCGGATCGCTCACGCCGCACTTCTAATTGTTCTGCTTTAGTTTTTGGTGGAAGTGCACTTTTTGCTCATGAAACATTCAAAAAGTTTGAGCCGTGAGTTGCTGGAAACTTTCACACTTTCACGGATGTTGAAGAACGACAGCAGATCCACCAAACATCCGGAGAAAGCGAAGTTTGGTGTAAGACAGCCGTGTCAAACTCACTTTCTGCCACGTGAGCGTTATTATCTGCACCCTCCAAAAATATGACTGAACACAAATTTTACTACTCATTTTCAGAAGCATTTATATGGTTTGATCATGCAATTTATTGCAAACACATTCAGTAACAAAGCATTTAATTCTGGAGATTTTTAGGAGTATTTGTTTTTGTATGTATGTATGTATGTATGTGTGTGTGTGTGTGTGTGTGTGTGTATATATATATATATATATATATATATATATGTGTATATATATATATATATACATATATATATGTATACATATATATATATATATATATATATATATATATATGTATATATATATATATATATATATATATATATATACATATATATATATATATATATATATATATATATATATATATATATATATATACATATATATATATATATATATATGTATATGTATATATATACATATATATATATATATATATATATGTATACATATATATATATATATATATATATATATATATATATATATATATATATATATATTAAACAATACATTTGTTTAATAATTTATTAAATAATGTAAGAATTTTAATAAATAAATAATATTTATTTTATGTAATCATATGTAGAAAAAAAATATGCATAATAAAAAAAATCTATTATTAAAATTATTAAATATTTTCTCTAGGTATATGTTGTATATATGTATAGGTATGTGCGGATTTTTTCTTTATTAGATAATCTCATTATGGTTTTTTGTTTGTTTATTTATTTATTTATTTATTTATTAATTAATTGTTGTTATTATTGTTATAAATTATTACATGTTTTTTCCTCTAATTATATTTTGTAACAAATATATTATACTTATTTTTACTTATACTTATGTATTATATATATTTAACTTATTTGTTTAATTATTTATTTATTTAATATATAATATGTTATAATTATATTATAAAATTACATACAGATCATATTTCTTGGAACTCTTTTTTTATCATGGTAGTTTTTCAACTCATATTTTTTTTATAATTGTTTTTGTTATGTTTGTATTTTTATTTTTGTTTCATTTCATTAATTTTTTTTTCATTGATTTTTTTTTTTGATGTAAATGTAAAGTTTATTTAAATTTTTTTATTACTATTTATTTATTTGGAATAATTAATTTTTTAAATGTAATTTTTATGTAATTAAAAAAATATTTAGGTCAATTACATAGACATTTAAGATAATTTGTAAATTACATTTTTATTGTTAATTCATTGAAGCAGTTTGTTCTTATTTGTGTATTTTTATTTATTTTATGGTTTTAAGAAATTACAGTTTTTTTGTAAATCATATTTAAATGTAAATAATTTAAATGTATGTTTTTTAAAAGTATTTTTAAAATTGCATTTTGTTGTAAATTAAATGAACTTGTTTTTCTTTTAGTGTATTTATTTTTATTTATTTGTTTTTTGTTTATTCTATAGAAATGACTACATAATATTTTTTCAAATTATGTTTTGTAAATTATATTTAAATAATTTACATTTATAATTAAAGTAATTTTCATTATTAGATTATATTAGAGTATATATTTTACTTATTTGTTTAATAATGTATTTATTTAATATTTAATATATGATACTTTAATAAATATTTATTATGTACCAAAAATTAATATAAGTATGATGCGGGCTTTGTTTCATTATTAGATTGTTTTTGTATCATTATTATTAATTTATTTAATATTTAACCATCTAAAGTATTATTTTTTTATTGTTTTATTATTTATTTTATTTTTTATTATTAATTATAAATTACTAATTTTATTATTAATTATAATAATATTAGATTAATTGTGAAAATTATTATAATGTTATTTAACAAATGTCAAGACAGGTATGTGCTGCAGAATATTTTCTTATTACGGCTGTGAATCCAATGACGTTTACACATTTACAGATGGAACTTACTGTATGTGAATCTGTGTTTCTGTGTGAAAGTGAGTTTTTATGTGATGTGTCTTTGTAGAGAAGTTGCTGCTGAATGGTTGTGAATGAGAGGAGCGTCTCAGGGCGTCTGAATCAACCGTTCATAACAATAGAGTGACACACGGCGGTCAACGTCCTGATAGTGTTCATGTAAATTCGCCCGCAGACGTCTCGGTCTGAAGAGACAATTTATCCAGCGGCCCTCAGCGAGAGAAATCACCCCTATTATCTGCTCTCACTGCGGCCCTATTATCTCCTGTCATTCTCATATGAAAATTGGCCATGAAATATTGATTCTGTGAAAAACGGCTTTGGAAATACAGATGTTGACTTTGAAAGAGCTGAGATTTATTCAGAGGAAACTCAGACTGTTAACATGCATTACCAAGGCGTACATTTGCATCACTAGATATCTTTATTACACATTGGTTAGTTTTTGTCCATCAGAAATGAAACATTTAAAGATCTGTAACTAGTAAAATCTATATATGTTTTGAATGAATATTTGGAATATTTTTGTTTTCAGTGGATTGTGTTTGCCCGCTATTATAGGAATGGCTAAACTTACTTTTTTTGTATTTTTTAAAATGTAGACCATTTAAATTTATATAAAAATAATTTAAATGTACAATAAAATTAAAAACATTTCAAAATTTACAATAAATCCGTTCTGAATGTTTTATTTCACTGGTTTATTTTTTAATATAAATTTAAATAATTTAAATGTATATTTAAAGTTGTTATTACTATTTATTTATTTTTTATTTATTTTCAATAAATAAATTATTTTTAATAATTCTGTAAATATATATTGAGGTCAATTACATGTACATTTAAGATCATTTTTATTTCTCTTATGTTTTTTTTGTAAATAGTTTTCTTTTATTCTTTTTATTCTTTTGTTTTCTTGTATTTCAATTTAAATTATTTAAATTTATATTTTTAAAGGTATGTTTAAAATTACATCAAATTATTTATTGTATTTTATTTATTTGTTTGTTGATTCTGTAGGAATGACTTTTTCAAATTATTTTTTATAAATTATATTTAAAATTTATATTTAAAGTATTTTTTTATTTTTAATAAATAATTACATTTTTGTTTTTTGTTTTGTTTTAACTTATTTTATAATTTCATTAAGTGAATAAATTATTTCTGTAAATGACTTTTGAAATCATATTTATATTAAGATTTTTATATTTAAAATGTATTTAATTACATTTTATTGTATTTTTGCTCTTTTTGTAATATTTATTTTTATTTATTTAATGATTTTATAGGAATGACTCATTTTCATTTGGACTATCAAATTTACTTTAAATGTTTATATTTAAAAATATTTTTAATTACATCTTATTGTATTTTAATCATTTTTTGTCTTATTGTAATAATTATTTTTATTTATTTAATGATTTTATAGGAATAGGAATAAAAAACATTTTACGTAAATCTGAAAATTAGTCATTCCTATAAAATCAATCAATAAATAAAATATATATTACAATAAGAGAAAATAAATATTTAAAATACAATAAAATGTACTTAAAAATATTTTAAATATAAATATTTAAATGTAAATCTGATTTTAAAAGTAATTTACAAAAATAATTTACTCATTCTAATTAAATCATTATATAAATTACGATTAAATATAACAAAAATGTAATTATTTAATAAAAACAAAAAAATTACTTTAAATATAAATGTTAATTATTTAAGTGTAATTAATAAAAATCATTTGAAAATGAATGACTAGTTTTCATTTGGACTATCAAATTTGCATTTAAATGTTTATATTTAAAAGTATTTTTAATTACATTTTATTGTATTTTAATTATTTTTTCTCTTATTGTAATATTTATTTTTATTTATATAATGATTTTATAGGAATAGGAATAAAAAAACATTTTACGTAAATCTGATAGTCCAAGTGAAAATTGGTCATTCCTATAAAATCAATCAATAAATAAAAATAAATATTACAATAAGAGAAAATAAATAATTAAAATACAATAAAATGTACTTAAAAATATTTTAAATATAAATATTTAAATGTAAATCTAATTTTTTAAAGTAATTATTTAATAAAAAATAAAAATGACTAAATATAAATGTTAATTATTTAAATATAATTAATAAAAAATAATTTGGAAATGAATGACTAGTCTTCATTTGGACTATCAGATTACGTTTGAATATTTATATTTATAAGACATGTTTAATAACATTTTTATTGTATTTTATTTATTTATTTATTTTATTTATTTAATGATTTTATAGGAATGACTAATTTTCATTTGGACTATTGGTTTGCACCAGCAACCTAAATTAACATTCATCAGATTTCCTTTTCCAGTGAATCATTTACAGTAAGCCCGGGATCGTAAATGAACTAGAAAGTTTCTTCGGGTGGAATCGCGGTTCTGACCGTGACTTTAGATGCTGATCTGTAAGCGTGTGTGATCTGCTGTTGTCGGGCAGAGTTGCACAAACACACGAGTCTCACCTGTCTGTCCTGCTCTCCACAGAGCACCATTTACACAGACGGCTTAATTAAGCGCAGCGGCGGACGGGAGACTGTGGCGTAAGCTCTCAATTATACGGCCAGCGGTTTGACGCGGCGCACGAGCGACAGAAGCTCACGCGGCTCGCGCTGATGAGATCTCCACAGAGAGCCGCTCGCTGCCGAGCTTCTCTTCATTCATCATCATTAACTGAGCCCGTTCCCTTCTGCTCTCAAAGCTGTTCAGCCGTCAGGGCTTCTCCGCACGCGTTATGAATGACACACCGGCGTCCCTGCGCTCTGATGTACAGTCAGACACACACGTTTTAAGAAACTCAGCTTATCTTATGATCCGTGACCATGTTTACATGCGTGTGATGTACATGCATGCATATGCTTGTGCTGTGAATATGCATGAGTCATGAAAACACAGTTCACATGTCGAAACAAATGGGGTGAAAAGAACAAACTTCATTCAAAGGTAAACGTGTTTATTTGTCTGACCTCACTGGCTGATATTTGTTCTTGGTTTTAAGCATAAATTTGCTTTTTAGAGGTCATTTTGCTTCTCAGGTTGATGTATCTTGATTTAAGAAAATTGAAATATTTGCATTGGAAAAGTGCCATTATTCTGGTTTCTTAACCTTTACATTACCCACAAAAACATTGAGAAATCATGCAATGTCAGGGTATATTATAGTTAACTAAAACTCAAATTAAAACTAAAACCATTAAAAACCAGTGTAAAACTGAACTGAAATGAAATAAAATATAAACTTTCAACTTGTTGCCAAAGCAAAATTTCAGATTTTCACGGTTTAATGTACTGAAATAACTACAACTGAAATAAACGTTAATAATTAAAAATATAGATATATAGACATTTTTTTTCTTAAAAACAACAACAAAAAACAATAACTACTTCTAAAACTTCAAAATTTAAATTAAAAGAGAAAATACAAAAATGAAAACCAAATAATTAAAATATATAATAAAAATATATTTTAAATATATATTTTAAAATATTTTTATAAATAATTAAAATAAAAAAGAATTAAAACTATAATGAAATATTAAAATATACAAATTCAATATTAAACAACTAAAATAAATGTTAAAATGAAATAAAATACACTTAAAACTTTTTATTTTAATTTCTTTTTTAATTAACAAAGCATAAATGAATTAATAATTTTTTATGTTTTTTTAAATATAAATTTAAATAATTGAAATGTATATTTAAAGCTTTTTACTATTCATTTATATATAAAGCTTATTGCTATTTATTTATTTTGAATTATTAAATTATTAAAATAAATGTTAAAATGAAATAAAATACACAAACTTCTATTTTTGATTAGTTGACAATGCATGAATGAATGAATAATTTTTTATATTTTTTTAAATATAAATAATTGAAATGTATATTTAAAGTTTTTAGTACTATTTTTTTTAATAATTAAATTATTAAAATAAATGTTAAAATGAAATAAAATACACTTAAACTGTTTTAATTAGTTGACAAAGCATGAATGAATGAATGATTTTTTTAAATGTATATTTAAACTTTGTATTACTATTTACTGATTTAGTTATTTATTTTGAATAATTAAATGACTGAAATAAATGTTACAATGAAATAAAATGCACTTAAACTTTTATTTTAATTAGTTGACAAAGCATGAATAAATGAATAACTTTCAATATTTTTAAAAAATATATTTAAATAATTTAAATGTATATTTAAAGTTTTTTATGACTATTTATTTATTCATTTTGAATAATTAAATTGCTAAAATGTTCAAATGAAATGCATAACACTTTTATTGTTGTTTTTTTTTACTTTTGTTTCAATTAGTTGACAAAGCCTGAATGAATGAATGAATAAATAAAGTATAACCTGAATATCTCCGAATACGCTTGTAGAGAAAACACTGCATTTCTTTATAAAGGATTTACACCTCCTCTGTATTTGATTAACACTTTTTTTCAATGTAAATGTAATTTTTAGAAATTATATTGGCTTAATCTAAAAAATATAAAATAAAGGGAGTGTTGGAGATCTTTCTTTTAAACTACAGGAATCATATGAAGACAGCTGGAACATGAGTGTATTGATCTTAAATTATTATAATAAAGACATATTCATTTGTATTTGCTGAAGTCCTAACTAAAGTAACTGGTAGACATGGATCGTTATGAGAAGTCAAGCAACAGAAAAGCACATTTGTGAGTGAGGATGAGGCAGATTCAAGAGCAGGGATGAACATAAATCATGTACAGATGGGTGAAGGACTGCATGTCAGATATGAATGAGAATTAATGAGTTGATGAAGTTTCTGGGCAGAATGACTAAAACGCCCCGTAATCAACGGCAGGAGCTTCTCCAGTGTTTAGAAGAGCGTGAGTGATGGTCATATGCAGACAGGAACGTTCATTTACAGTTAAATTGACCCTTCGCAAAAACTCTCCCTCCTTAGTTACTGTTGCTATGTCTGACAAACAATGTTTCTCTCATACTACACCTAATGTTCTCACGTAGTGAAAAATACATTGCAGAACAAAGAGTAAACTGACAACATGCCGACAGACAAGACAGAGCAAGTTACTTCTGGTATGAAACAAGGTCTCAGCTTTAAATTGTTATATATTTTTTTAAGAAATTCAAACAATAAATACTGTTTTGTGGCTCTTTAATGTGTTTAATGTGACAGATCACTGTACTGCCTTATCAGATCAGTCAACACGTGAACCAGTTGTCTTTTCTTCTTTACTTAAAGCATGAAAAAACATGAATGAAGATCAGAACGTATTTTATTTCAACCGTGGAAATACACAGTTTTTCAAGTTTAAGTCCACCGAAGTTAATCTACTCTCCTGTCTGATTTGTTTGTAGGATATAATGGTGGTTTCTGCGTTATGATTGGTCAGATCACCGGTCAGTCAAACCGTCTGTTAACGGTCAATTGCTCTGTCTGAATCTTCACATGTATGATAGTCTGTCTGGAGTTGTTCATATGAGTGCTAAAAAACATCAAGTCACATTTATTTCTATATTGTGCTTTATACAATACAGATTGTTTCAAAGCAGCTTGACAGTGATAAACAGGAAAATAACAGATCAGAATCAATGTTATTTTAATTTTATTTTTGTCTATGAAAAATAATAAATCAAATTTTGACAGACAAATCCAAATTCTTCTGTAATATATATATTTTTTTATTTTATATATATATATATATATACATGTGTATATATATTCATATGTATATATAACTATTGAAAATTAATAACTACTAAAATTAATAAAATAATTTAGTTTTTAATTATTTTTTATTATTATTTTTTTATAATTTTTAATTTAGTTTTTATTTGTAATTTGTATTGTATTAATTCAAAATTAATTAAAAAAAATCATTATATATACAACATATATATATTATAGAATAAATATCATTAAAAGGTAAATTATATATATATGTGTGTGTGTAATGTTTATTTGTAATTTGTATTGCATTAATTCAGAATTAATAAAAAAATGATTAAAATACAAGTAAAGTATTTGTGTATGTATCAATAATACATATTTGTAATATACATATATTAAATAATATATCTTTTTATTGTTAATTAAAACTGTTATTGAGAGAACTAATTGAGAATGCATGAGTGAGTAGCCTAATAGTGAAGCTTGTTGGTTTAATTACAAATTTTGTATTTACAAAATTAACAGGGCAAGAGTTGAAAACCAGCTCTTGAATGTAGTGCAGTTTCTTACCTATAAAGTTCCCACCTTCAGCGCTTGAATTGGTGAAAGTGCTGGTGCGCTAAAGGTTAAAATATAGAAGTGCTGGTACTGCATTTCAAAAACTGCCCACTTCAATAAAACCAGAGTGCATGCAGCACGCCGGCATTAAAAGACTGTCTTTATGGGCAAACATTTTGCCCTTGCATTGTGGTGGCTTGGAGTTTAGCTTGGAGGGGAATCAGATACTGTATGTGTTTAGACATAGGTTAGATGTCCAGATATCGGATATGGATGTGATTTAAAACCACATTTGGAAGTGTTTTAGATTGGTTGTAAAAAAAAAATAATAATAAAAAATAAAAAATCAGATTTTTTTGTGCCAATGTAAATGCATCCCCTGACACTTTCACTGTGAATTTTGACGGCGAGACTGTGAGTAGAACCTGTGAAAGTGCTAAACACTGTCATATGCACATTTAGTATTACTGACCCACTGAACACCCTGTAACTGTCAGATGTGCCTTATAAAGTGCTGATGGGTCAGTCATGTTCAGTGTTTAGTGTGTGGTATTGATCTGATCTGTTTCTTCACCGGACTGTCTGGATCTCGTTACGAGTTTGTAAGAGGGTTTTTTTTTTTTTTGTTCTCTCATCTCTTGCTGTAGTTTGTGTCGGTTCCTCAGCAGTGGAGCTCCAGCTCCAGTTTAAAGACGCTGCAAGTGTGCGAGTCTGGGATCTGAATCCGTCCTCGCTACACGCCGCTGTCACGCGCGCCGCGGCTCCTCAGAATGACGATGCCGAGCGGGGAAGAGATGTTCCTAACCAATTAAAGTTCAGCTCGGGCCCACCTGCTCCAGCTGTCAGCAGCCCCGGCCCACAGCGCCCGCGTGACAGGCCTTAAATTACACTGGCTCTTTTGGGGAACACGGGACTCTACTGAGCTTTAGAAACCTCATCCTCACACTACCTGTCTCACTGTGTTTCACACACACCTTGTCTCGCTGTCAGCCATCTCACTGCTCACACACATGCACTAATTTTTTATTCAAATAAAATCATTTAGCTCAGCTGGAAAATGTACAACACTATTCTAAACTGCAAACGTCTGCTCTGCTCCGTACAGCCAGGGTTGCCAGGTCTGCTTGACAAAACTAATCCATGCCATTCAAAAAAAAAAAACAGTCCAAAGTATCTGAAAAAGTAAACTGAAAATGTATTTTCCATAGTTACAGTCACTGTTATGCACTTTGATCATAAACGCAGGCTCATAGTCTTCCTACCAGTGGCCTTTCTTATCAAAACGTAACATTTAGCGCAGTTTTATCATAGGTAGAATGCTAAATATTTCAATTCAAGCATTTCAACCTCAAATGTAAATTGTGGAATATTTGAAACCTTTAACCCATGCAGAAGAATCAATTCACAGCAAGAGTTTAAAAGTAACCCAATTCCGCGGAAAGACTTGGCAAGCCTGCATCCAACACTAAATTAAGTGTAAATAAATTACAATAAAATTAAATAAAATTGAAAATGCAGTTAAAATTAAGATAAAAATCCAATAAAATGATTTAATCAAATAAAGTGTATTTAAAATTAAAGTATACTTTAAATGAAGTGTAAATAAATTATATTAAAAATTTAAAAAATTAAAAATTAAATAAATATTAAAATGAAGTAGTGTACATTAAATTAAATTTAAAGTGCAAATAAAGTTAAATAAATTAACAAATTTAAAAGAATTAAAAATAAAAAACTAAATTTAACTATTAAAGCAAATAAAAATAAAATAAATTTCAGTATACATTAAATTAAATTATGTCTGAGCCAGTCTTCACAAAACTTAACATCTAGTGCAGTTTTATCATGGGTAGAATGCTAAATATTTCAATACAAGCATTTCAGTCAAATGAAAATTGTGGGATATTTCAAACCTTTAACCCAGGCTGAAAAATCAACTCACAGCAACATTTTAAAAGTAGCCCAATTCCGTGGAAAAAATGCAGACTTGGCAACCCTGCATCCAACACTAAATTAAGTGTAAATAAATTACATTAAAATTAAATCAAATTAAAATTAAGTGTATATATTACAGTTAAGAACATAAATAATTAACTAAAAATGAAAATGAAGTAGTGTACATTAAATGTAAAGTGCGAATAAAGAGTTAAATCGATTAAAAATTAAATAGAATTAAAAATTAAAATTAAAATTAGATGATAACTACATTTAATTATTAAATCAAATAAAATTTAAAAAGTATAAATTAAATTAAATTAAATTAAGTGTAGGCCTACCAGTGGCCCTCCTTCATAAAACTGAACATCTAGTGCACTTTTATCATGGGTAGAATGCTAAATATTTCAATACAAGCATTTCAGTCAAATGCAAATTGTGGGATATTTCAAACCTTTAACCCAGGCTGAAAAATCAACTCACAGCAACAGTTTAAAAGTAGCCCAATTCCGTGGAAAAAATGCAGACTTGGCAACCCTGCATCCAACACTAAATTAAGTGTAAATAAATAACATTAAAATTAAATAAAATTAAAATTAAGTGTGTTTAAAATTACAGTGTACATTAAAGGAGTGTAAATAAATTATATTACCATTAAGAACACAAATAATTAACTAAAAATTAAAATGAAGTAGTGTACATTAAATTAAATGTAAAGTGTGAATAAAGAGTTAAATTGATTAAAATTAAATAGAATTAAAAATAAAAATAAAATTTAGATAACTACATTTAATTATTAAATCAAATAAAATTAAAAAAGTGTAAATTAAATTAAATTAAGTGTAGGCCTACCAGTGGCCCTCCTTTACAAAACTTAACATCTAGTGCACTTTTATCATATCTAGAATGCAAAATATTTCAATACAAGCATTTAAATGTAATTTATGCAGTGTTTCAAACCATTAACCTACGGGGTATAAAATCAACCCTTGGCAATTCCGTTGAAAAAACGTGGACTTGGCAAACCAGCGTGTTTATTCCCATGACTTATTAATTCATTCCCTTGGTTTAGTAAATCAGTGTACTAAAACAACAGAACAAAATAAGTCTGGGGAATAAATACTTAATTGGTGACCATGATTTAACTTAAACCTAGTAATTCTTAATCCATGGAAAAAAATATTATTGTCTGCATGATAAATGCAGGCTCCTTATTTTATTGAGGAAATTATCAAAGATCAAACAGATGAAGATGCATCTCTTCTGCAGTGATTAGTGTGTTTGTTTAAATATGAGCATTTGTTTTTCTGTATCTCTGTTTATCAGAATGACAATCTGCATCATCATTAATTCATGCAGAAATCGGCTTGTTTTAATTGGCTGTGATATACAGACATATGTTGCAATTATAAATTAGGTCTTGCATGCAAGTGGATCATTTGCGGAGGTCGTGCACTTACTTTTGCATGATACTGTACTTTATTTTTCATGAAATTCTGGATGTGACACAGAAACAGATTGAGTGTGTGAGCATCATCACCTCCTCACAGCTGTTGCTGTATCATCATAAACATCAGCAACAGATATGAAGATGATGCTGGTTTCAGCCCTTTATTTCTGCTGTTCTTTAATATTCATAGGTGATTTGTGACGTCTGAACTCACTGCCGCAGGAGCCCATTAACTGTGATGACAGGATGACAGATCGCCGCTTACTCTGAAACATGACGTCCTAATCGGCGCATGTTAATTAAATGCAGTTTATTGAAATGTTTCTGCGGGACCGGTCTGCTGGCCAGCTAATTGATGTCAACAGTCGATATTTGGGTCGCTGGAGTTGCTGCACTAGTCTGCAGTAGTCATGGTGTAAAGAACGGACAGTGTTCATATTAGAGAAAGACTAATCTGTACCAACAGGTTTGTCTTTAGAGAACTCACATTTTTACGTGTGCTTATGTTTTAGAAAATTTGAGAAATTTCAGCAGTGTTGAGTTTGTCCCATTTATTTCTTTAAGTTGTCCTTATTCTGATCTCTAGCAGTATCGTGCATGATAGAGCAACCATTTGGGCCACTCACAACTTAAATCTCTTTCAATTTGTGAGTGAATTTAAATTATATTTGCCATAATGCACAACAAGTAGAAATGGAATTTGAATCCATCAGTCTGTCCATCCATTTATCATTCCATTCCATCATCCATCCATCCAATTATTCATTCGTCATCCATCCATCCATTAATTTATTTGTCAATCTATCATCCATCCATCATTTTTTCTTCCATCCATTCATCCATTCATTCATTTGTCCACCATCCATCCATCATCCATCCATCTATCCATTTGTCCATCCACCCATTAATTCATCCATCCATCCATCCATCCATCCATCCATTTTTTCAGGCATCCATCCATCAATCCATCCATCCATACATTTATTCATCCATCCATCCATTTATTTGTCCATCATCCATTATTCCATTTATTCGTCCATCATCCTATCATCATCCATCCATCCGTCCATCTATCCATTCATCCATTCATTCATCCATCGTCCATCCATCCATCCATCCATCCATTTATCCTTCCATCCTTCCATTTATGTGTTCATCATCTGTTTTTGTCCATCCGTTCATCCATCCATCTATCCATTTATTCATGCATCCATCCATTAATCTATCCATCCATCCATCAATTTATTCATCCATCCATCCATTTATTTGTCCATCATCCATCCTTCCATTTATTCGTCCATCATCCATCCATCCCACCCATCTATCAATTTATTCATCCATCTATTAATTCGTCCATCCATCCATTTATTCCTCCATCATCCATCCATCCATCTATCCATTTATTTGTCCATCTGTCCATTCATTCATCTATCATCCATCCATCCATTTATTCCTCCATCATCCTTCTATCCATTTATTTGTCCATCCTTCCATTTATGTGTCCATCTGTTTATTTGTCCATCTATCCATTCATGTATCCATTTATTCATCCATCACCCATCATCCATCCATCCATCCATTTATTCATCCATTTATTCATGTCCATCCAATCATCCATCCATGCATCCATCCATCCATCTATCCATCAATTTATTCGTCTATCATTCATTTATCCATCCAATCATCCATCCATTTATTTGTCTATCATCCATTTATTTGTCCATCTGTCCAGTCATCCATCTGCTTATTCATCCATCATCCATTCATCCATTCAATTTCTTGTCCAATCTGAATAAAAATTAAAGTCATAAAAAAAAAATTTAAAACTTAAAAAATAAATAAATAAATAAATAAATAAATAAAGTTTTTGTTTTTACAGCACTGTTTATACAAGTCAGTCTTCAAATTATTTTTATTAAATGAGACATTAAACATTTTAAATGAAAGTTGTTGTAGTTTTTTCCCCAGTTCAAATTAGGACCTAAATTGGATCATTCTCAATTCCATTCTGAACATCACACATCCCTGCTCTTTAGATACTGTTCAATAAAAAACCACCGGTCATGAAATATCCACCCATGTCACTCAACCAGCTTTTCTCATGAGCAGGAGGGCAAATTTCTGCCAGTCTGAAGGTTTGCAGTAAAGGTGGAAAGTGTTTCCACATGGACTAATTTGGGTTTTCATTGCAAATGCAGGAAACAATTTACAGCGCCGTTGTAGTCATTGTGTTCTCTTGATCCTTTTTCTATTTCGTAATTGAATGCAAATGCGTTGTTTGAGCGGGAAATCCCTGATGGAGGGAGAAAACCAACAGGAATCAGAATTGCGGCCAATATCATTAAATTCATGGAACATTGTGGTGGTTTCCTGCATTTGAATGAGGTTTGAGTGTTTTATTAGTGTTCACCAAGATCCGCTGAAGTCCATGAAATGTGCAGCATATGTGTGAGGGATTCAGCCGATGTAGACGAATCTGAGCCTGATCTGAAAGCTTGATCACATTCTGTGTGCATTTAAGTATTAGAAATTAAACTGCAAGGTAATGAATTGATCTCCATGCTAATGCAAATGCATGTGCATTGATGCAATACTCAGGTCTTGCAGTCTTCTTCAGCTTATGTGAAGCAACTGTGTGATTTAACAGGATTTAATGCAGCACCTGTGATGTAGAGCGTCTTCTGCAAGGTCACAAACAATCAACTTCTATGCCAGATCTGACCGTTAATCACACAAGAGTTATGTTGAGATTTCAGACAGCCTGTAAACAGGTCAAACTCCTGAGATTCATATTTCTCTTGTGGAGATGCAGGAAAAAGCAAGAACAGATAAGACAGTTTCTATGGGATGGATCAACCAGACATTGAGATTCTGTCATCGTTTATCCACTCTCATGTCGCCGAAAACCTGTATGACTGACTTTGTTTCTTTCTTCAGGAGAATATAGAGTAAGTGACTGTCAGCTGCATGCAGTAACTGTAAACTGAGCTCACTATTCATTGAACGATTTACCTCTCCATTGCATATTGCATCTTATTTGTTTTCATTAAAAAATAAAAATAAAAACAATAATTAATATAAAATAAAATGACCTGAAATGTTAAAAAAAAAAAAAAAAAAAATGAATTTAAATAATTTATTATATATTATTATTTATTTGAGATTATTGATATTTTAGGTATTTATATGAAAATATATATAATGAAACAATAAATAAAAATAAAATAATAAATGTCAATTTTGATTACCTAATGTTTTTAAAAGAAGTCTCTCATGCTCATCAAGGCTGCATTTATTTGATCAAAAATACAGAAAAAACAGTAATATTGCAACATGTTATTACAATATAAAATAATGTTTTTTTATTATTATTATTTTAATATACTTTAAAATATTAATTTTTCCTGTGATGCAAAGCTGAATTTTCATCAGCTGTTGCTCCAGTCTTAAGTGTCACATGATTATTCAGAAATCATTCTAATATGCTGATTTATTATCAGTGTTGGTAACAGTTGTGCTGCTTAATATTTTTTGGATTTTCAGGATTCTTTGATCAATAAAAGGTTAAAAAGAACAGCATTTATTTAAAATAGAAAGGTTTTCTAACAATATGCACTTCTGTTCAAAAGTTTGGGGTCAGTAAAATTTCATTCTTTCTTTTTTTGAAAGAAATTAATACTTTTATTCACCAAGGATGTGTTAAACTGATAAAAAGTGATAGCATAGATTTATATTGCTAGAAAATATTTATATTTTGAATAAATGCTGTTCTTTTAACTTGTTATTCATCAAAGAATCCTGAAAAAAGAATCACTGGTTCCAAAAAAAAATTGCCAGCACAACTGTTTCCAACGCTGATAATTCTAATAATAAATCAACATATTAAAATATTTCAACATATTAAATATTTTTAAAAGGATCATGTGACACTTTAGACTGGAATAACAGCTGATAAAAATTCCTAATATTGTAATTAATTTTATCTTTAAAAGATTTTCATGTTATGAAATGTAAAATAAAATCATTAAAATGAAACAAACAAAAAAAATTAAATCAAATGTAAGCTGCCTAAAATAATATTTTTTAATTATTTAATTTTTAATTTTGTATTACATATTAATAAACATTCTCTTTCATTGTAATTATATAAAAAAGCAACAAATCTTTTTTTTTTTTTTTTTTTTTTTTTTTTTTTTTTTAATTTAGGAGAAGAGTTCATTATTCAATACATCATCAACTATTAAAAAATAAAGTCATACAAGTTTTGCAATGACATGAGGGTGAGTAAATACTGACAGAATTGTCCCTTTTTGGCTTATCTTTTCTCTTAAATGTGTCTGTACTGAATCATGTAGTCCTTACAGTAACAAATGACTTTCATTAAAGCATTTCCCAAGGCTTTATTCATACAGTAAAAAATAATAAGCTGTTGTGGATTAGGTAACTAACGCAGTTTGTAAGTGTGTCTGATGAATAAGAGTTTAAGTGCACAGACTTTCTTCAGTTCTTCAGTTCTGCCGCATTAATTAAACACGGACGGACACGGCGCTAAAATATTTACCTTAGCAAAAGTCAACGGGCGTTTTGCGGTTTGCGTAATGGTGTGTAAAGCACCTACATGTTCCTGATTTATGTGTTAACGGGCTTTCGCCGTCTGACGCTCTTGTTTCGGCTGCCAGGACCATAAAGCTCAGCAAATGTTTGCACGGATGCGTAACCGCAGCGCCGCGTTTGTGTTGCTCTTACCTACAGTGACTGATGCAACACGGAAAGAGCTCCAGTGTAAACACACCGGCATCTTCCCGTGATGCTCTGGGGTCTGAGAACTTTAAGAAAACAGCCTTTTAGAGGTGTTTTTGTTCTCTGTGACGGTGGACACGACAAGATGTGTGAAGGAGAGGTCAGGCGCGTGGGAACGAGATGTTAAAGCTCGTGCATCACTGTCAGCAGCGTCCTGTTCACCTCCGCCGCTTTACGAGTCCTTCCTAATGAGTTTTACTGGCTCTCTGTGTGTGTTTATCTCAACATTAGCACCAGCCTTTCTTCATCTGCCCATAAACACGAGCGCTTCCTCTCCTCAGCACTAATTGCTCTTAATATTTGAAAGGAAAGGCTGTGTTTTTATTGTTTTAAGAGCTTCATCTCGCAGCGAAGTTCCTCCAGAAGCCCGTCAGCTGCTTTTAAGGGGATTGTAAGTGATGTGCTTCCTCTCTCTTTATGTACTCTGCTGATAAATACTGGCTGAAAGGAAAGTTTAAGACAGTAAATGCAGTTTAATTTCTCGTTCTAGACTCTGTTTAATCAGAGGAGCTCGTATTAATTGTTCTGATGTATAGAAACATAAGTTGAGCTGATTAGCATCAATAAATATGCTGGACAAAAATAAACAAATGCACATGCTTACTTTTACAGGGTAAAAATCTTATATGAAATGTTTGTTTTTGTAGTACTAATTTAAAAAACTTAATATGAAGTAATTTTTGTCCGCTTATAATAAAAATTAAGTAAATTCTCCACTTAAGACTCCACTTGTTTGTTTTATCACCATTCAAGTGTTCAAAGCTATTATTATGGCCAAAATGGTAAAATTGTGTAAAATAAAGTAATTAAAAAATATATATATGTATATATACACTTTTTTTTAAATTTTAGCACCATTCCAGCATTCAAAGCTATTTTCATGGCAAATAATAATAATAAATAAATAAACATGATCTGAAACACATCATATACCGTGTTTTGTTTCATAAAAAGTTTTTTTTGTCCGATTTTTATAAAAATTCCATAAGTTAGACTCCACTTTTTTGTTTTGTCACCATTCCAGTGTTCAAAACTATTTTCATGGCCAAAAAAAGAACTGAGATGTAAATGCAGTAAAAAAAAAAAAAAAAAAAAAAAAATACAAAATACAAAATAAATAATTATTTGTTTTTTTCTTTTTGTTTTTTTTTTACAGCACTGCATATACAACTCAGTCTTAGAAATGTATTTCAAATATACTTTAATTCTATATAAATATATTTATTATAATTCTATAAAAAGCTATTTTCATATAAAAAATCAGATGTAAACAGGGAAAAAAGGATGTTTATGGTGACCGGAAGGGGCCATCTTCGGTTCACTTAAGTTTGTCGTGGCCACGACATATAAACTCGTGGGAACGTGATATTATGTTGTGGCCACAAGATATTAATTCGTGGGAACGTTATATCAACTCGTGGGAACGTCATATTATGTCGTGGCCATGAGATCATTTTGATAGATTTATTAATATTTTATTTTGAGTTAAGAAATTATTATATTAATTATTATAGAAATGAATACATTATTAAATGATTATATTAACAACAGGGGATGCTGTCTGTGTGAATGCTGTCTGTGCGCGATGCATTCGAAAGAAGGTTATCATTAATAAATATTACCCAAAGTACATCAAATAAAATAGGCCTACAAGATATTTTTATCCAGCCTTCTATTAACTGATCGTTTCTTCAGTATTATTATTATTATTATTATTATTATTATTAGCGTATTATTTTATTTTCGTTTATGTTCCATCTCTTTACTTAACGTTATATATGTAAATACTGTAAATGCTCCACATATGTTATATGACTGGGATTTTTACTGGAATGCAGTTTAAAAGTTGAATTATTTTATTTTGTTTCGTCTAATTATAGTGTTTCACTGAGGAATGAATCATTCACGTAGTTTAATTTGTAAATGAAAACACACTCATTTATCGTCACACACCGGCATAAATACAATCATAAAGTCAAAACTTGATTGGCATAATTGTCAGGCGTTAACAAAATATAGCCTTAACCAGTTATTAAAATAATAATAGCCTAATAATAATAATAGGCTAATAATAAATTATAAGTGACTTAGGGCTATATTTTATATTTATTGTGTATCGCTTTGCCTAACGTTCTGTAGGCCCTATATGCTAGTATTTGCTATATTTTGCAAATACTGTAAACGACAATTATGCCAATAAAGTTTTGACAGAAGTTTTGATTGTATTTATGCCTGTGTGTGACGATAAATGATTTACAAATGAAACTACGTCAATATATAGGCTAGTCTATTAATTAGACGAAATAAAATAGAATATATGTCAAATTCAACCTTTAAACTGCATTCCAGTAAAAATCCCAGTCATACAGCATATTCAAATTTTTACTGTATCATTTACATTCAAAACTTTAAGTAAAGAGATAGAAATTAAGGTAAAAAAAATAACGAATACAAAGGAATGATACAAATATTACAGAAAAAAACAGGATCAGTTAATGGACTTAGACTGTGGGATGCATGAAATGTTTGTAGGACTATTTGATATACTTTATGTGATATTTATTCATGATCAACTTCTTTTGAATGCTGTCTACATCGCGCACAGACAACATTCGCATAGACAGCATCGCATAATATTATCATTTAATATTGTATTAATTTCTATAATAATTAATATAATAATTCCTTAATTCAAAATAAAATGGTAATAAATACAATCTGATATAATAATCTATCTCTGATAATCCCGGGTTACTATGGTCACGCATGTTTGTTTACACATTAAACTTGTGGCCACGAGAAGCGCATGTCGTTTCCTCAACATAATAAGACGTGGCCATGAGAAATGGATGTCGTTCCCTCATCATAGCATCTCATGGCCACGACATAAGGATGTCGTTACCTCGACAAAATGATCTCGTGGCCACGACATAATATGACGTTCCCACGAGTTGATATGACGTTCCCACGAATTAATATCTCGTGGCCACGACATAATATCACGTTCCCACGAGTTGATATGTCGTGGCCACGACGAACTTAAGTGAACCGAAGGTGTCCCCTCCCGGTCACCGTAGATGTTATATAAAATGTTTATTTATTTTTTTATTTATATATTTTTACAACATTATTTAATTGTTCATATATAAGCCAGATAAAAATTATGAAAGTCAGACTTCATTACATACTATGTCTAGGGTAAAATAGTGTTAAAAAAAAAAAAAAACGTAATTTTTTGTTTATTTTAGCACCATTCCAGCATTCAAAGCTATTTTCATGGCAAAAAAAAACTTAAATGGGTTTAAAAAATTTTTTTTTTTGGTTGAATAAAAATTATGAAAGCCAGACTTATTAAAAAGTAGAAGAGAAATAAAAATAGTTGTTTATTTATTTTAGCTCTATGCCAGCATTTAAAGCTGTTTTCAGTGCAAAACCGCAGATAAACACATCCACAATTTTAGTGACTGATTGATTGATTGATTGATTGATTAGCATGATCAGAGCAGTGACGTGTCTGGCAGTGGGATGAGGAGGTCAGACAGGAGAAGTTTCGTGACCTCATGTTGTTTTCTTCCCCTCTGAGCAAGTTCATTTTTCATGGCAAACGGGATCGTAAGTGACAATTTATCCAGCAGGTCGGCGTGTAGCAGATCCAGAAGGTCTTCCTCAAATTAGCCGTGACCTTCTCATCGGCGCGCTCCCATCCGCTCCATCCTGCATCTCCTGCTCCTGTGTTTCATTAACCTTCTCCTTCCATTATTCATCTCCGTGTGCTCATGTTTCCCTTCAGCTCCACTTTCTATTTTAATATTACTGTGATCCGATTTGGATGGAGAGCCATGTTGTTGTTTTAAATATCAGATGAATTCGTCTTTCGTATGCTGAATCCTGCTGATATATTTTATTTGTATTTTTCATTAAGACACATCCTGACGTTATGATTAAAGCCTGTCATTTCTAGAGCGTTCATGTTTCCTGATGTTTGCTGAGACTCACGATATGTTCATCAGATGTAGATCTCGCTGTCAGTTCCAGTTAGGTGTGCAAAGCATTTTAAACGACAGCTTGATGGAAAAGTCGTGAGTTCATCAAAAAGTTTGATTAATTGCTTAATAAAACTAGTGGGTTTTTTTTTTTTTTTCTCAAGGAAGTCTCAGTGCTTCTTGTCTGCTGTCTTAGCATGTTGCTATGTGGTTGCCAAGATCTTTTACAAACCGTGTGGTTGCTAGGAAGTTGTTCTGATTGTATTTTTGGATGGTTGTTAAGGCATGCAGAGTGTATTTTATCGTTGCTAGGGTGTTTGGGGTGGTTGTTAAGGCGTGCAGAGTGTATTTTATCATTGCTATGGTGTTTTAGGTGGTTGTTAAGGGGTTCTGAGTGTATTTTAATGTTGCTAGGAGGTTGCTAGGGTGTTTTGGGTGGTTGTTGAGGCATGCAGAGTGTATTTTATCATTGCTAGGGTTTTCTGGGTGGTTGTCTTGAGTATATAGTAGTGTCTTGCTATGTGGCTGCCAAGATTTTATATAAGCTATGTGGATTTTAAGGGGTTCTGAGTGTATTTTAATGTTGCTTGGAGGTTGCTAGTGTATTTTGGGTGGTTGTTAAAGGGTTCTGAGCGTATTTTAATGTTGCTAGGAGGTTGCTAGGGTGTTTGTTAAGGGATTCTAAATGTATTTTAGCGTTTCTAGAGTGTTTTGGGTGGGGTTCTAAGTGTATTTTAGCGTTGTTAGGGTATTTTGGATGGTTGTTCAGGAGTTTCGAATGCATGTTAGTGTGTGCTTTGTGGTTGCCAAGATGTTTTGTAAGCTAAGTGGTTGTTAAGGGGTTGAGATTGTATTTTGATGAATTGCTGTGTATGTGGTTACTAGGTTGTTTGTGTGGTTGTTAAAGGGTTTTGAGTGTATTTTACTGTATCTAGAAGGTTTCTAGGGTGTTTTGGGTAGCTGTTATGTAGATTTCCAGGTGTTTTGTTCCTGTCCAGTATAATTTTACTATTACACATTTTCCTGTGTATATTGAATCGTCTTAGGCTTGTTGAATATGATTGGTGAATATTACCGTGGTTCATGAATCTGCTATATTGTGAGATGTGAGATGTGTAGTTGTGTTGATGGTGTTTGATTGGGTCAGTGTCCCTCACAAGGGGGCAGACTTGCTCTCTACCTCCCTCCTTCTCTCTGTCTGTCTGTTTCTCCATCTCTTGTTTTGTATCAGGGTGTGGCTGTCGCTGTTCCTCACTGATCATATTTGTTCTTTTGTCTGTGTAAGTGGATGAATGCAACACTTTAATAGCCTTTAAATTGTAGGTGGAAAACAAGATCAGGATGTCATGTGTAAGATATTATTATGAAGATGAAAATCCTGTTTGCATTGGATCTTTGGCTCACATTTGTGCTTTCTTTGACGAAATCAAGAACTGTGTATTTAAGCACCTTAGATATGAATGAACACAGCAGAGACGGTTTGCTCAGATTAATGCTCAACAACTGTGAGTTTTCAATGAAAAACTGTTAAACTATCGTCCTAAATATGTGCTCACAGCCGTTCAAAGCAGCAGTAGTTATTAATCATCACTAACCATATGTCATCATAGGCCATTAGAATGAAGGATGATATGAGATGTGTGGATTGGCTGATAGATTAATGCAAACCAACTTTTCAGCAATAAAATGTTTTATTTTTGCATAGACACAATAAATAAATAAACAGTGAAATCTGTCAGATAATGTGAGTTCAGTGTTTAGATGTTAAAATGGCCTGACAGTGGAGGTTGCTAGGGTATGTTTTGGTTGTAATGGGGTTCTGAGTGTTTTAATGTTGCTAGGGGTTTTCTAGGGTGTTTTGGGTTGTTGTTAAGGGGTTTTGAGAGTGTATTAGTGTTGCTAGGAGGTTGATAGGGTATTTTGAATGGTTGTTAAGGGGTTTTAAGCATATTTTAGGTTGCTAGTGTGTTTTGGGTGGTTGTTAAAGGGGTTTTGAGTGTGTTTTAGTGTTGCTAGAGGTTGCTAGGGTATTTTGTGTGGTTGTTAAGGGGTTCAGAGTGTATTTTACTGTTGCTACAGTGTTTTGGGTGGTTGTTAAGGGGGTTTGAGTGTATTTTAGTGTTGCTAGGAGGTTGCTAGGGTTTTTTGGTTTGTTGTTAAGGGGTTGTGATTGTATTTTAGTGTTGCTAGGGTATTTGGGTGGTTGTTAAGGGGTTCTGAGTGTATTTTAGTGTTGCTAGGGTATTTTGGGTGGTTGTTAAGGAGTTTTAAGTGCATGTTAGTTTTACTCTGAGGTTGATAGGGTGTTTTGGGTAGTTGGGGTTTTGAGCATTTTAGTGTTGCTAGGAGATTGCTAGGGTGTTTTGAGTGGTTGTTAAAGGGGTTCTGAGTGTATTTTACTGTTGCTATGGTGTTTTGGTTGTTGTTAAGGGGTTTTGAGTGTATTTTAATGTTGCTAGGTGGTTGCTGGGGTGTTTTGGTTGGTTGTTAAGCGGTTTTGAATGTATTTTAATGTTGCTTGGAGGTTGCTACGGTGTTTTGGGTAGTTGTTAAGGGGTTTTGAGTGTATTTTAGTGTTGCTAGGAGGTTGCTAGGGCATTAATGGCAACAAACTTTTCTACAATAAAATGATGTTTTATTTTTGCATAGACGCAATAAATTGAAATCTGTCAGCGAGTTCAGTGTTCAGCTGTGAAAATGTTTTTGGGTCAGTGTTCTGTGTGACTGATCAATAAGCTGCAAGTTTGAGGGCTTGAAGGTTTCTAGAAGGTTTCAAGGTTGTACTGGGTGGTTGCTAGGATATTCTGGGGTGGTGCTAGGTGGTTGCTATGCAGTTGTATTTCAAGGAAATACTTGTTACTGTTACTGTTACTGGAGCGTTGTGCTGTTGTTAGAAGGTTGCTGTGTAGTTCCTGTACGGTTGCTAGGGTGTTCTGCATGGTTGCTAGGAGGTTATGATGGTGTTGTGACTGGTTGCTATGTTGCACGTAGATGGATACATTGTGGCGGGTCTCTGCTCTCTCTCAGAATGGACTCCATTAATGTAATGAGTTTTAAATTTATGGTGACAGTGCAGCAGGACGGTGCTGGAGTGCAGTAACCCAGCACACATCAGGATGGCCGGTGTAAATCAATGACCGTTTCCTGTGCAGCTTTTAGCGCTGACCGTCACCGCCACTGATCCCTGATCAGAGCACTGCAGGACGAGACTCAAACAGACTGAGAGACAGAGACGTACAGCAGACTAATGGTGTGGGTGATTATATGCAGTCAAAAACTAGTGTGTGTGTTTCGCTGTAGTGAATGTTTCTTCATTCTTGTTGTGTGTGTGTGTTCATTAATAGACTACGGAGGCTTTAGTTGCTCAGATTAGCTCTGAGACTGCAGCAGAAGTGCATTTATCACAGTCTCTTTTGGCTGTAAACCACATGAAAATGCGCTTTTTCACTTTAGAATCACCTGATTTATTTTAGCATGAAAGGAATGACATGACATGAGTTTTTAAATATTTTTAACCAACTAAATCAGTGTGCCAGAGCAATAAAAGAAGATATTTTGAAGAACACTGAAAACCACACAATATTTTGGACTAATATACTGTATGAACAAAACAACACTGAGACATTTCTCAAAATATTTTCTTTTATGTTCTTCTTTCATCTGAAACTTTTCTTATTATTATCAATGTTGAAAACAGTTGTGCTGCCAAATGTTTTTGTCCTTTCTTGATTAATGAAAAAGTTAAAACAGAAATCTAAAACAGAAATCTATATATATAAATGTCTTTACTGTCTGTTTTGATTAATTTAATGCATACCTAATGAATAAAATTATATATTAAATATTTTATATATATTTCTATATTTCTATTATATATATATATATATATATATATATATATATATATATATGAAATGAATGATATATAACTGTATAAATAAATAAACAATAAATAAAATAATTTAATGAAAATTAATAAGAACTATATATAGATATAAGGATGGCAAATAAATGGATGGAGTCATATTAATGTCTTTTACATTTCTAAATATTCTTTTATGTTCTTAAGAAAATATAAACTCATGCATATTTGGAGCTACATGGGATTGAGCAAATGACAAAATAATTTTTGTGTTGACTGTCCCTTTAAAGAATAATGGCAGACATTAATTGGTATTAATAATTAAGTTTTAATTGTTAATGTTGATGGTACAGTTTAGTTTTGTACATAATGCTCTAGTTTAAAGGAAAAAAAAGTAAAACTACATTTCCCGTCATCCTCTGTGCAAAAAAACTACAAATGAAAGTTTTCAAAAATCATGTTTTTTATTATGTTATCATGTTTTTCTTGTGTTATATTATGTTAGTTAGCTGCATTTTTAGGTATTGTTACTTTATATGAAAATAACTGCAGTTTGATTTAGATTAATTGGAATACACAGTGAAAAAACATGATTTTTGAAAATTGTTAAAAACGTTAAAAAGAGTTATCGGTTTTGGCAAATAATCTCCTCAAATACAGAGATGTTCATCATCTGAGCTGCATTTTGTTTTATTAGGACTGTGAGAGGAAAATAAAGTAAAATAAAGTATTTCTCATGTATTTTGTCCGGTCAGAATCCTGAACTGAACTTAACAGACGTCATTTAGGATCTTTATATTATTATTCATAATCTGTGTCAGATTTCTTCCATAAACGTTTTTCTATTGTTTCTCATTCATTCAGATTAGCTCAGTTTATTTCTTTATTTCCATGAGTATTTAACCCAGTTGTCATTCCTGATCCCGTTTCATCATGTGTTTATCTACAAACATCGTTATAATCAGAATCCGTTTGTTTGACTTCTGCTAATAATCATCAGAGATCCTGTAACTCAGTATTCAGGCGCTGATGAGAAAGAAAACTGGCAGTAAGATGAGATAAAGATGTGAGGATGAGTAGGAGCTGGATCTGTGTTTTTGCTGTAATGACTGCATCAGCTTTTTCTTGTCTGGACTTTATCCTGAGCAAACAGCGTCTTCTGTCTCACATCTTCTCACGCAAAGACCCGTCCCTCCTTCCCTCCCTCCCTCCGTCTCTTTCTGTCTTTCTTCCAGAGGAGAATGAATCTGTAACTAATATCTGAATGATTGTTTTCTTTATCTTCCAGTGGCGCTCTCCAAGACGTGATACAGTGCGTATATCTTTATCAGATAGACTTTAAAGAGACGGTTCATCCAAAAATAAACACGCTTTCATCATATTTTTTTTCATCTGTGGAGCACTAAAGCAGATGTTTAGCAGAATATAAAATCATCATGTTTGTCCTTTTATAATGTTTTAGAAAGAAATCTCTTATTGCTCACCAAGGATGCATTTATTTGATCAAAAATACTGTAAAAATATGAAATATTATTACGTTTTAAAATAGCTCTTTTATATGCGAATATCTTTTAAAATGTCATTTATTTCTGTGATCAATTTTGCATCATTACTCCAGTCTTCAGTGTCACACGATCCTTCAGAAATCATTCTAATATGCTGATTTGCTGCTCAACAAACATTTCTGATTATTAGCAATGTTAAAAACAGCTGTGCTGGCAATATTTTTGTGGAAAACATGATGTATTTAATTTTTTCAGGATTCACACATGAATAAAAAATGTTCAAAAGAACAGCATTTATTTGAAATAGAAATCTTTTGTAACATTATAAATGTCTTTACTGTCACTTTTGATCAATTGAATGCAACCTTGCTGAATAAAAGTATTCATTTTTTATTTAAAAAATTATTTTCTAATTAATGGTAATCTATTGTAACATTATAATTGTCTTTACTGCTACTTTTGATAAATTTAATGCATCCTTGCTGAATAAAAGTATTAATTTCTTATTAATTATTCATTACTTTTGATTAATTGAATGCAACCTTGCTGAATAAAAGTATTAATTTTTTATTTTAAAAAGTATTTTCTGATTAATGGTAATCTACTGTAACATTATAAATGTCTTTACTGTCACTTTTGATCAATTGAATGCATCCTTGGTGAATAAAAGTTATAATTTTTAATTGTAAAAATTATTTTCTAATTAATGGAAAACTATATTGTAACACTATAAATGTCTTTACTGTCACTTTTAATCAATTTAATGCAACCTTGCTGAATAAAAATATTAATTTTAAATGTAGAATTTTTTTTTTCTAATTAATGGTAATCTATTGTAACATTATAAATGTCTTTACTGTCACTTTTGATCAATTTAATGCGTCCTTGCTGAATAAAAGTATTAATTTCTTATTAATTAAAACTTTTTGTGTGAAATATGTGGTGAAATTAGTTAATTAGATGCATTAATAGTAAATTAACAGTTATTACAAGTATTACAATCATGACACTGTCTGCTTTTTTCAAGATTTTCTACACTTTAGTTCATATATGAGGTTTGTGAGATGTGCTGAGAGGCTTTGCTCTTCTTTTTTGCTAGCGAGATGCTCTTTGTTGTAATGCTCAAAGTGCCGCTGGCCTTAAGGCGAGCCGTGTAATCTGGGTCAAAGTCTCATTATGATTTCCAGGAGCTTCTATTGAGGTTTTGACCCTCTGCATTCATCTCTCTAATCCACACGCTGCTTTCTCCTCTCTGGAGCTCCTCTCACAATATCACCTAAAGTCCTTTAGTCACGGCGCCGCAGATCATTAGATCTGCCTTTTCGCTCGCCGTTCCCCGCCTGCGATCGCCTGAAGTTCAGACAAACTCCTGCAGAATTGGACCAAACCTAATGGACCTGATGGAAACCCCCGCTGCGTGTGCGAGACCCAGAATCAGCTTTTATCAGTGGCATTTACCCACCGCTGAGCCGTGCGTTTATTAGACTCGCTCTCAGAAGTTTGATGGCGCCTCTTTCGCTCTGTCAGTTTGTAGAGCAAGTCGAGTGATAAAAGGAAACGAGTGAAACAAGACGACTCGTAAATGACCCTCATTCGTCGTGTTAAATGTGTCAGTGGAGTGGTAATAGTGCTTCATTAACACGCTGGGCTGGAAATGGCTTCTCTCGCTGCGTTTTGACTAAGACTGAGTTGGTGCGCGGGATCATTTGGATCTTCTGCTCAGCTCCAGACTCGTAATGTACACATGTTAATCTGTGTGATACGAACGATTCCTGCTGCGAATCTATTGCAGCTGTCACTCAACATAACTTCACGTCTTTATCTTTTTACATTTGCTTTGTAAAGAGCCCATTTAATGCTTTGATGAGGACCGTTTGTTTCCTGTGTTGACATATTTGTATTTGAGACCAATAGATTTACAAAATATTAAAATGTTTATTGAAAGATTCTTTGGGGAACCAAAAAGAGCCATTAGAACAATTCAGATGTGAGTTTGTGAGTCTTTTTGCCTGATTCATTATAATGAATAGGTTAGAGTCATTTGTTCTTTATGAAAAATCTTTTAGGGACTTGTTTGTTCATGAATCAGACTCCACTGTTGCATGGTTGTCATTAGACTGATTCAAATTGTGACTTTGAGACTGTTTGCAAGTATTTTTGACTGATTCATCACCGTGAATTAGTTAGAGAGTCATTTGTTCTTGAGTCAGACTTCCCTGTTCACACTGTAGTCATTAGACTGATTCAGATTATAAGTTTGAGACTGTGAGTCTTTTTGATTGATTCACCTGTAGGAATCAGTTAGAGAGTCATTTGTTCATGAGTCAGTCTCTGTTCACACTGTAGTCATTAAAGCGATTCAAACTGTGAGTTTGAGACTGTTTGTGAGTCTTTTTGACTGATTCAGAATCATTACAAGGAATCAGTTAGAGTCATTTGTTCATGAATCAGACTCCACTGTTCATTCTGTAATCATTAGACTGATTCAAATTGCTAGTTTGAGGCTGTTTGCAAGTCTTTTTGACTGATTCATTACAGTGAATCAGTTAGAAAGTCATTTGTTCATGATTCAGACTTCACTGTTTAGACTGATTCAAATTGTGAGCCTGAGACTGTTTGTGAGCGTTTTTGACTGATTCAGAATCATTCAAATGAATCAGAGTCATTTGTTCATGAATCAGAGTCCACTGTTCACACTGTAGTCATCAGACCGATTCAGATTGTGAGTTTGAGACTGTTTGTGAGTCTTTTTGACTGATTCATTACAGTGAATCAGTTAGACAGTCATGTGTTCATGAGTCAGATGCCACTGTTCATAATGTAGTCATTAGATTCATATTGTGAGATTGAGACTGTTTGTGAGCCTTTTTGATTGATTAAACTCTAGGAATCGGTTAGAGAGTCATTTGTTCATGAGTCATTCTCTGTTCACACTGTAGTCATTAGAACGATTCAAACTGTGAGTCTAAGACTGTTTGTGAGTCTTTTTGACTGATTCATTACAGTGAATCAGATAGAGTCATTTGTTCATGAATCAGACACCGCTATTCACACTGTTCACTCTTAAATAGTAACCCTCTTTACTGGCACCGTGGAACCTTTTCATTGAACAAAAGGTTTTTATAGCGGTGAAAAAAAAAAGTTTGTTAGATTATTACAGTGTTCTTCAATGAAAATAAATGGTAGTGTATGTAAAAGTTCAACTAAAATACAGATTTAGATAATTAAAATGTTTTTGAAGAACATTTGGACGATATATGTAAAAAGTAAAACAAAGTATGTAAAACACCAAAAAAATAGTGCAAAATTCAGTACAGTGTGATTAAAATCTAAGGTTTCTAAGGAGATGTGAATGCGTTTTGTGTGCCCAAAAAAAAACAAAAAAAACACTTATGCATCAATCTCCGTCACACATTCATAGAGAACTATTGTGAAAATGATCATGAGAACGTCTGCTCTCGTGCCTACATTCATGTCAAACCTCCTTTTGTGACCTGTATTTTTAAGAGTGTTGTTTCCATCACAGCCTGACACTTGACGGCTTGTGTGGTGGGTGAAGGTAATGACGACCCTTTCAGAATGAATGAATTGCGGTCTCTCTGTGATCAGCTGATGGTCAGTGAATGAGATGAGTGTTTGTACGAGCACAGACTCTGATGCTTCAGGATTTACTGTTCCTTCTGCAGGTGATATTTATAATTTAGCAGCAGGCACATTCTCATTCCAGTCCAGTCAGAGCTTGCGTTCAAATTGGCATACGGGCTCACTACTTACTGAAGGTTTTTGACCAATGCAATGTGCACAGACTAGTATTTTTTTTAAACAGTAAGAATTATTCCATTATAAACATTTCAAACAGTAGTATTCTTGTATTATAGATGCACACTACCAATCAAAAGTTTTATACTTTCATTCATTAAATGCTTTAAATTGATGAAAAGTGACAGTTAAGACATTTATTGTGTTACAAAAGATTTCTATTTCAAATAAATGCTGTTCTTTTGAACTTTCTATTCATCTGTAAATTGGAAAAAATAAAATGTATGACAGTTTCCACAAAAATATTGTCCAGAGCAATAAGCTAATAAGCAGGAATGTTTGTTGAGCAGCAAATCAGCATATTAAAATGATTTCTGAAGGATCATGTGACACTGAAGACTGGAGTAATGATGCTGAAAATTCAGTTTTGATCACAGGAATAAATTACTTTTTAACAGATATTCACATAGAAATAATATTTTCGATTGTAAAAAATATTTCATGTTTTTACTGTATTTTTGATTAAATAAATGCAGCCTTGGTGAACAGAAGAGACTTCTTTCAGGAACATAAAAAAATTACCACCTCAAATGGTACTTAGAAATTCATTCAAATTTAATTTTATGCAAGAATTGCTTTTTATATGGTACAAATTGTCTTATAAGACACCTTAAATAATTTAAATCTGCTGAAAATGGTGTATTATTATACAGACGAGCTGAAAACTGCAGACACGAACTAAAAGACCCAGAACTCTAGTTTGGATTTCATTGGCTGTATGCGGCTCATGAATATTAATGAGGAGGCGTCTCATTGTATTCTTTGAGGTGTATGGAGGTGTATCAGAGCGTGTCCGTCTCTCCGGCGGTGACCTGCGGCGCAGGGGTCACTCACGCATCTCCTGATCTCGGAGGGGAACGGTGACCCCACATCCGCTGGGTCAGACGCCCCACGGCACAAAGAAACAAACTACAGAGACTCGTGATGGTTAACTAGATTTACACACAGAAATGTGAGCGCTGTCTGAACATGGGTAACTCAAGGCCACGACACTAGGATGGTTGGCAGGGTGATGTTATGTGGTTGCTGGGTTGGTTGAGCAATATGAGTACTAGCAATAGTGATGCTTGACTTGGTAAACTCAGTGGGAAAAGAAAAAAGAGAGGTTTGTCTTCATACCAGGGTTATCTTCGTTAAATAAAACTAAAAGTAAAACCATAAAAATATCTTCAGTACTTGAAGCTAAATAAACTGAAATAAAATATAAAACAAATATTGTATTCTATTTAAGATTATTTTAACTTGAACTAATAAATAAAATTAGATTGAACAAGTAAACTATATAGACATGTTTGGAGATAAAAATGACCAACAAAAAAAATTTGTAACAATAATTCATTTTAAAAATTACAATGAAATATAGAATATAAAAATAAAATCTAAGTTAAACAAGAACTATATTAGTGTATTTATAATAACAAAAAAGAAAACAAACTAAAATAAAAAAAGAAAATAAATAATAATAAAAAAATGTAAAAATAAAAATTGCAGACGTATTAAAAAAAAATAACTTAAACTTTACCTAAACCTAAAACTTTAAAACTTACGTGAAAACTGAAAATATAAAAAATAAAATCTAATTCAAAATGTTAACAAAAACATTTATGGTGTATCTAGCTAAAAATAAATAAATGACTGAATAAATAAAATGATTAAAAACTAATAAAAATGACATAAAAATTCTAAAACCTATACTAAAATCTGAAAAATTACAACTTATTCAAAATATTAACAAAAACTATAATAGTATATCTAGCTAAAGGTAAATGAACTTAAGTTATGAATTTAAAAAAAAAAAAACTATATAGACATTTTTTAAAAAGTGACACAAATACTGAAAATTTAACTGAAATTAAAGTGAAATTTAACTGAAATTAAAATGAAAGCTGAAAATATAAACTTATTATCTTATTAAAAAAAATATTAACATAAACTATTGTGGTATATCTAGCTAAAAATAAATAGTCCAATAAATAAGAATGGTTAAAAAACTAATAAAAAATGACAAACACAAACAACATTTCTAAAAACCTAACGTAACATTTCTAAATTAACGTAAGAATTAAAAAAAATTGAAGTAAAATCTTATTCAAAATATTAACAAAAATTATAATAGTATTTCTAGATAAAAATATATAAACTTAAAGTACTAAATAAAAACTATATAGACATTTTTATTTTATTTTTTAAAAAGTGACAAAAATTTAACTGAAATTAAAATAAAATCTGAAAATATTAAAATAACATCTAATTCAAAATATTAACAAAAACAATAATATTATATCAGTGATACCGAAGTAACACTGGTTCATACTCTGTTAAGGCTAGATGTTATACAGATGTGGCTATACTTGTATCCCATCTAGCCACAACCTTCATACTCATGCGTGCCCGTTTTCACACAGGTCCTTGAGCATGACCTCCTGACCCTGTTTGACCCCACAGACCTTCACATGTGTTCCCAGGGTGTCTGGTCTGCTGATCAGAGCGAGAGTGTCTTCCTGGGTGTTTCTATGGTGTTTTGTAGTGGATCTGAGCATCTGAATCGAATCTGTAGAGAGCAGCTGCTTTTATCAGCTCCAGACTGGATGATTTTAGAGCCGTGGCTCCATCGGACCATTACAAATCAGCTGCTTGTTTTTTTTCAGGTGAATTTCAGATGGAGAGGTGATGCGAGTGTGTGTGTGTGTGTGTGTGTGCACGCCGTAATCGTGTCCTGTAGCTGTAAGACTTGTGTTCTACCTCTACTGTCTTCAAAAGAGATTTTTTTTGCACGTGTGGACTTTTTCTACTACAAAATCATGAGCAGCTAAAGCTTTTTCTCTTCTTTGTTTTCTTTTTCTTCTTTTTGTTAGACAGAAAATTAGTGAATACACTCAATTTGTCAAGGACAACACAAAGTTTGAAACAAAACTTGTTTCCATTGTGGTCCTTGATGTAAACGATGTAAACCGGATTTTTTAAATTATTATTATCATCAATAATTATATAATAAATGTATATATTTTAATTATTCATAATAATTTATATACATAACAGATTTTTTGTGTTGCAGAAAATGTTATTAATATTATTATTATAATATTATTGTTAATGCAAATTTTTATTATATTATGATAGAATGTATCATTTTATAATGCATTTGATTAATTATAAATAAAATTATGTATAATATATTAAAATATATATTCATATAATTATAATAAACTGATATATTTGTAGTATTATTTCATGTTTTGTGCCTTAGACTTGTAAATTATAATTAATTATAATTATAATTATGTATCTATGTATTATTATTTGTATCTATAAAAATTATGTAATCAGTAACTTTATACATTAATTATTCATAATAATTTATATACATAACAGATTTTTTGTTGCAGAAAATGATTAATAATATTATTATTATATTATTGTTAATGCAAATTATAATTATATTATGATATAATATATAATTGTATAATGCATTTGATTAATTATAAATAAAATTATGTATAAAATACACACACACACACACACCCACTTATATACATAATATTATTTCATGTCTTGTGCCTTAGACTTGTAAATAATAATGAATTATAATAATTATGTATCTATGTATTATAATTATTATCTATAATTATATAATTTATGTAATTATATAAAATATATTTAATGTGTCAGTATTGGTATTTTATGTCTCGTGCCTCTCCTTGGGCTTGTACTTTTTATATAATATAAAATAATGATAATAATAATAATAATAATAATAATAATAATTATTATTATTATTATTATTATTATTATTATTATCATCATCATTATCATTATTCATATCTGTAATAATTATGTAATTTATATAATTATATAAAATATGTTTAATGTGTCAGTACAGATATTTTATGTCTTGTGCCTCTCCTTGGGCTTGTACTTTTTATTTTATATAACATTATAATATTTATGTATTATTATTATTATTATTATTATTATTATTATTATTATATAATTATATAAAATGTTTAATGTGTTGATATAGGCATTTTATGTCTTGTGCCTCTCCTTGGACTTGTAAATTTTATATTATATAATAATAATAATAATAATAATAATAATAATAATAATAATAATAATAATAATAGTAATAATAATTTATTATTATCATTATTATTATTCATATCTGTAATAATTATGTAATTTATATAATTATATAAAATATGTTTAATGTGTCAGTATAGATATTTTATGTCTTGTGCCTCTCCTTGGACTTGTAAATTTTATATTATATAAAATAGTAGTAATAATAATAATAATAATAAAAAAATACTTAGGGTTAGGGTTACTTAATGTATTATAATAATATATAATTATACTAAATATTTTGCTTGTGTGTAAATTATTTCATGTCTTATTCTGCAGGCCAACAATGAGGAAAAAACAAGTTTAATGTGTGAGTTTGAGTGTTTCGTGTGTGTGACCATAAGTGCTTGGTTTACACTGTAACTGTGTGTATCAGTTTGCTGACAGCCCTGTGAATGTCAAGCTCTAGGCACAATGACTGTCTGTTTAAGCAGATCCTCTGAAATTACACACAGATAAAAACAGAAATAAATCACTGCATAAATTAAACCGCACATTTACTGAACCAGACGGCTGAAAGCGGCTAAAACAGCGTCTCGCCGGATGAAGCAAATGAAAGCGTTCAGAGATGAATGTTGAAAGCGTCTGAAGTAAATGTTTACTTTCAGCCAGTTTTCTTCCAATATTCACAGTTGTCAGTTTGCGGATATTTTTCCATCTGCGTTGCGTTTCCTTTCTCATTGGAGATCTCGCTCTCGCTCTCGCTCAACGTAGTTGTGAGGAATATACTGTAAGCTGTGTTATTAAGTCAGATGAATGTGTTTCTGTGAGATCTCCAGCTCGCTTTCACGTCCGTTTAGCGCTCGGGCTGTCAAATGAGAACTGGCTGAGAATTAAAAGTTTAATTATGAGTTTTCAACCTCATCATGAAGCAGATTGATCTCTGGCAGCGTTTTATGAAATGCTATTCCACAGTAATGATTTAAGAAAATTACTATCTAGCCCGTGAGAACGGACCGTCGAGCGGCTTCAATCATCTTCCAGAATATTTGTGTGGGAAGACTCAGATTTGTTATAATCATCCCGGACTGTATTTATTCCACATTCTCTCTGTCGCTGGCCGTGGATATTTCGGATGAATGTTGAGCTCGTGAATGACATTCTCATCTGCTCGTGTCTTTATGTGTGATGGTTTTATCTTGAGCGGCGGCGGCTCTCAGATGGAGAGTCCAGCATTACTCAAGCACACGAGTGTGAATGTAATAACTGCTCTCATCTCGGTGTCTGAGGATGTTTTCTCATGTCATCCTACTTCAGATCTCTTTTCATATTGTATTATTTGACTTTGACTTCTCCACTAGAACTGAACATGTGCAGAATGACACTCGGGCAAACTTGTTTGACCATACAGTGTCCAAAATGAACTTTTTCCACACTTGACAGTGGTGGGAGATTTTTTTTTTTTTTTTGCGTTATGTAATAATTATAATAATACTTTTTAAAATTGTTATTGGTATTCTGAAAATCATTTTATGTATAATAATAAATGTGTGAATGCATATATGTTGTGTGTGTGTGTGTGTGTGTGTGTGTGTGTGTGTGTGTACTGAAAAAAATATAATTTGGACCAACTTAAAAAAAAATGGTCAAATTTGTCTCAGCAAATTTCTTAGTTTTTCTCAAATCATATTTACGATTTGGTTTAAACCTTACATTTTCATTTGATATTAAACAAAAATATATATTCACACAACGTACCATTTTTTAAATATATATATATATATATATATATATATATATATATGTGTGTGTGTGTGTGTGTGTGTATATATATATATATATATATATATAGGTAATTAGTTATAATTTATAATTATAACTATAATTAAATGAATTATATAATTATGTTATATAATATAAATTAATTATAATTAATTGTATTTATTACAAATTATGTATTTGTTAAAATACAATAAAATAATTGTATTATTATTATTTATATTTTATATAATTATTTGTTAATTATTTGTTAATTATAATTATATTAATTACTTATATTGAATATAACTAATTTTATTATTATATATTTTCTAAATTATTTATTAAATAATTTGTGTAATGATATTTACTAATAAAATAATGCTATAAATAATATAAAATAATTAATAAATAATAATATAAATTATATATAAACACATTTCCTAATATATATTACAATAATAATAGTAATATATGTAAGAGTGTGTGTGTGTATTTGTTATTCTTGTCACTTTAATTAAGTGTATTTATTACCAATTATTTCTGTTATTTTATTATATATATATATAATATAATAGTTGGTGATTATTCACTGTCTTTCACATGTACTTTTCAGTTTAAATGATATCTGGTATCTGAAATAATTCTTCATATTTCCCAAATCCATTTTTTTCTACAGTTTGCACATGTTAATTTTGGACACATCCTGATGAACTGAATTCTGAATGTGTGTGACGGTGTGTGTGAGCAGCAGTGTTTGTGTGAATGCGTTCGGTGTGTTTGCAGCGACTGACAGCTGTGCTGTTCTGCTGTTATCGGTGTGTTTCTTGGCGTTTTGCTCGTTGTTGTGTCTCTGACATGAGCTCAGTAATAGCTCTGGATATTCCCACAGGAAACTCTTATCTGTCGACCGCACTGTGAACGTTTGCTTGTTTAGTGAGCTGTTTGTTTGAGTTTTGCCACTCCAAAGGTCAAAGCACGGTGGTCTGCAAATGAAAGGTCTGTTCTGGCCGACACTTTATCAGAGTTTCCATGAGCTGCTCTTAACATGCTCTTCCAGAAGTCTGAGCTGTGTGAAGGGAATCTCTCATTGAGATGCTGAAAACTGTGCGTTTCCCTCTAATTCCTGCTTTCAGGCCTGCTGCATTTGTTGTGACGTGAGGTGAGCGTAATGACCGGCCATCAGTCCGGCGCGGGTTAAGTGCCGTTGAGTGTTAAGGTTGAGTAAACTGGAGTTAAAGCCTCCTGCGGCGGGGAGAGTCGGGCTGTGATCCGCTCCTGTCGGGAGCCGCGCGTAAAGGACAGACCTGAACAGCTGGGAGGCGCGACCTCGTGGCCCCGTGACCTCTGAGAACAGTTCTTCGTGAGACGTTTGTGCGGTGAAGCTCAATTAGAGCCGCAGGTCAGAGCGACTCGCTGTGTTCCTGACAGACGTCATCTCACCCCTGACCGGATAAACAATCAGCCTGCTGCTGCGAGTTTAACTCTCAGTATGAGAAAAAGCACAGAAAAGGGATACTATTTATTGATAATGGCTTATGGCATTGATTTAATTTGTAATTTTTATATATATATATATATATATATATATAGGTCAAAGACGTTAAGATGTCCACATCAAAAGAAATTTACACAAGTGATTTTATGTCCATAGAAAGTACATTAAATGTGCTTAAACGTTTTTGGAGAATAAAATGTCAAAATTTGGTTGAAATAATTTTACTTTGTTACATATTTATGTAAAAATTCAAACATGCTTATTCTGACTTGTACATATTAAAATATATAAAAGAATAAGGGAGCATATTAAATTTTATTGTGTTTTAAATGAGTACAAAATTAACAAGGTTAACACTTAACCTAGGTTAGCAGCAAATTTTTTTAAAATGTAGAATTACAATTAGTATTTGGGGTGAAAGTAATTTGTCTTTTAATATGGCATAAATAGATTTTTGTTGTAAATATGCCTGACAAGATTGTTACACTAAATGACATTTTAGTGGGTGTCTTTTGTAAATTAGGGGAAAATGTTTGATATTTATTTTTTGCTTAGAAAAACAAAAACAAAAATGCAATTAAATTAAACAGAAAACTTTTTTTTTTTTTTTAAAAAAGTTTGGGAAAAAATTTTGTTTTTATGCTTAAACCCTTTTTCGTCTTTGACCCATATATTAGTTTATTGCTGCTGAAAAAAATAAATTATTAAAGAAGCGTTGTTATAAAAAAATATATATATTTAATTCATTATAATATGATATTTAATAATAATAATAATAATAATAATAATCATTTTAAAAATCATTATATAATTATTTTTATATAAATATGTCATGTAATATATATACGTGCTGTTATGCACAAAAATTATAGTAAATAAAACTTTTTGTTTGTAAACATACTTTATAAAATTGTCTTTGGCTTTTAAAACTATTTACAAGCAAACTCATCATCAATATATGAATCCTTACAGCATGAAAATATTTGTTGCACTAAAGTTAATTCATACAAAGTTTAATGTAAAAATGCCCAGACAGGATGATTTCATTTACTGTATTGCAAAAAATTTGTTTGAAAGTTTAGGTTTGCTACTTTGGAATAGATGCAAGATTTTGGTTTGGTTTGTTTTATTTTATTTTATTATTATTATTTTTTTATTCTATTTTATTTTAATGTATTTTTTTAATTTAATTTAATTTTATTTCATTTCATATTTCATTTCATTTTTTTTTTTATTCCTCTTGTTCATAATGCACCCTTTCTTTCTCTCCAGACTACAAACATAGGCATGTGAACAGTAGTGTGTGTGTGTGTTGTGTGTTTCTATCATGTCTAGACAGTGTCGTGATCTGTTGGTTCATCCGACGTGAGCAGCTTGTCTGTTTTGAAATGATGGCAGACCTCAGAGCAGCTGAAATTCTGGCTGAATTTTTGCTGTACGGTTTGCGTTGAAACTGATCACTGTTATTTTAGACGCCATTAACATCCACCCACTGTGTGGGATTTTATCAGGCTGTTTTTAACCCCATTTAAGAGTCATTTGTGCCGGAGAAGTTAAAATAGTGACCTCTGAAATGCTCGTGACTCAGCACTGGAGACCACACACTGTGTGTGAGTGTGTATGTGTTTATGTTTGAATAGATTCAGATGCCAACAGCAGCATTATTTCTTTAATGAATCTAATGGTTTTGTAAATGTAAATGATTGTGACCCTGGACCATAAAACCAGTCATTTTTTGAAATGAGATTTAGTTATAATCTGAAAGCTGAATAAATAGGCTTTCCATTGATGTATGGTTTGTTAGGATAGGATGATATTTGACGAGATTCTATTTGAAAATCTGGAATCTGAAGTTGCCAAAAAAAATCGAAACATATTGAAAAAATCACCTTTAAAATTGTCCAAATGAAGACCTTAGCAATGCATATTACTAGTCAAACATTAAGTTTTGATAAATTTCCAGTAGGAAATTTACAAAATATCTCCATGAATCATGCTCTTTACTTAATATCCTAATGATTTTTGACCATTTTGACCCATACAATGTTTTTGTGCTACTTAAGACTGGTTTTGTGGTCCAGGGTCACAGTTTAGTTTTTTTTTTTGTTTTTTTTTGTTTTTTTTTTTTTTTTTTTTTTTTTTTTTTTTTTTTTTTTTTGTGATCATTTAATTCAAGCCTCTTTGGTATATTAGACAGAATAATTATGAAATAGACCAGGGATTTTTAGGATTTGAGAACTTTTAAAAGAAGTTTATGAAAATTGCTTTAGAAATATTTAAAATTATGCACATTTGTTTGATAGTATACTAATAATAAAAAAAAAGTTTGTGAATGTTTTTTTTGTGCAAAGTTTTCAGTTAAATATTTTTATTTCTTAAAAAATTAATTTATTAATTTATTTATTTGTTCATTCATTCATTCATTTTATTCATTCATTCATTTTATTCATTCATTCATTCATTCTTTTTTCTTTTGAAAAAAGTTGTAAATAAAACAGATTAATGGACTACACCAAAAGTTTTGTTTTATTTAACTGTTATTTGCTATGTTTGCTACTTTGGAATAGATGCAAGATTTATTTTATTTATTTATTTATTTTATATTTTCTTTCATTCATTTTATATTATTATTTTATTTTATTTTTAATTCTATTTTATTTTATTAAAAAAAATTAAATAACTGTTTATGGTTCCTTCAGAATTTGAGCTAAATTTCTCCTGCAGTCCTTGTCACAGTGTAAAAATGAAATGTATACTATACTGCATGACAAAAAGTTGTAGACAGATATTGGATAAAGATTTATTTGTGTTTGATTGATCATAATGGCAAATGCACATCATTTATGGGAGTGAATCTCCTAAATGATCAGTTGATGTGTGTATTAGAGAGCATAGATGGACTCATGTGTAGATTGAAAGTGTTTTTCAGTGCTGTTAATGCAGTGATTCAGCAGCACAGATGATTATTAGTGTCATTTTAAGGACAGGCGATTCAGGTGTACAGTAAATGTACAGAATATAAGTGTCTGTTCTGCAGTAAATATAAAGCAGTGTATAAATGCTGAACGTGGGTATGTGTTCAGTAATGAGGTTGAAGCTCACATGCTGCTGAAGTTTTTATGTTGGTGTGAAATGAGGGGCAGTTATTAGTTCCTCAGCCGAAGTGTTTAATTCAGTCCGGGTCGAGGCCTGAGATCTGCTTTACTGCTGTGTAATATATAGACCGTCAGAGGAGCAACTAGAGCTGAATTTACTGAGACTTCAGGTCCTCTGTACTGCTAGAATAAAATCCAGTTATTCTACTCAATATCTGTAGAAGTAAATATCTGACTGGCATACAGTGTTTTTGAAAAAAGTCTCTTCTGCTCACCAAGGCTGCATTTATTTGATAAAAAATAAAGTAAAAATGTGATATATTATTAGAATTTGAAACAGCTGTTTTCAATGTGAATATCTGTTCAAATGTAATATATTTCTGTGATGCACAGCTGAATTTTCAGCATCATTGCTCCAGTCTTCAATGTCACGTGATCCTTCAGAAATCATTCTAATATGCTGATTTGCTGCTCAACAAACCTTTCTGATTATTATCAGTGTTAAACAGTTCTATAGAAAGTTCTAAAGAACAGCATTTATTTGAAATGGAAACATTTGTAACAAAAAGAAACATTTGTAACGTCTTTTCTGACACTTTTGATACATTTAATATTCAAATCAGCGTATTAGCATGAGCAATTTTTTTTTTTACTTTCATCACTCAGGGAGGTCAACTTTGACTAGTTGTTGGTCAGTAGTTCTCTAGTTGCCTGTAGTGTGTGGGCTGGTTTGAATCAAACGCCGCTTCTCTGTTCCTGTCCCGCGGCTAATTAATTTCCCGTATTGAGCGTGTCTCACTAGAACATCCACGTATGAAGGCTTGTGTCTTATCTCTGGATTTAATTAGCTCTGTCTGCTGTTATGGCAGCTCTTCACCTCACGAAACCCCGAATCACTGCCGTCCCTCACGGAGGATTACAGCATCATTACACTTACTGTACTGTACTGTATGACTGAGCCACTGTTACATCAATTAAATATATATATATTTTTAAATTCCTAAATAAATATATTGTTAAATAAAAAAATATATATTATTAAAATAAAAATGCTAAATATTGTAAAATTATAATAAAAAAAAAATAATAATTATTATTATTTTTTTAACTTTAATTTATTTCAATAAAATTATTTATTTATTTATTTGTTTCAAATCTGTTCTTTAAATATTCGTTTTGTGAAGACATTGACCCTGGTTTAATTAAGATCTTCGGTCATTAACTGTGTTTGTGAACACACGTCTGTTCCTTCTCCAGTAACAGTGATTTGAATATTGGCTCTCGGCGAAGCTTCATGGATGGAAAATCCCAAACCACATCCATCGTTTCTTTTGATCTCTTCAGGCTGATTGTGGTTTTGTTATTTCTTCATCACACGTTTGTGTTGATCAGCATAAAGTCCGTCTGCTCTCTCATTGGGATTCACCGCTTGTTTGCATAAAGTTAATCTCTGATCAACTGTGTTGCATTGCATATTTTTACAGAAGTTAATACTTTGTTCAGCAAGTTTGCATCAAATTGATCAAAAGTGACAGTGAAGACATTTATAATGTTACAAAAGATTTCTATTTTAAATAAATGCTGTTCTTTTGAACTTTCTATTTATCTGTAAATCCTGCAAAAATAAAATGTATGACCGTTTCCACAAAAATATGGGCAGGGCAACTGTTTTCAATAGTCAGAAATGTTTCCTGAGCAGCAAATCAGCATATTAGAATGATTTCTGAAAGATCATGTGACACTGAAGACTGAATCACAGAAATAAATTACATTTTAACAGAAATTCACATAGAAAACAGCTGTTTAGAATTCTAATAATTTTTCAATTTTACTGATTTTACTGGGGGTTTTTTCTTAAATACAGTATTAACTAGACAATATAATTGTGAGATATTATAACTCACATTTCTAAAAAAAAAAAAAAAAAAAAAAAAAAAATCCAGATTGAAAAGAAAAATGGTAGTGCTGTAAGATAAAACATTGCAATTACCTTTTTTGATTTTTTTATTTTGTAAGGGAAGATTTCTGTTTCAGAGAAAAAATGTCAAATTCCAAGATGTAAACTGATTTCTGAGGAAAACAAAATGTTTATACTGTATCTTACAATTCTGACACTTTTTTCCCCACAATTTTAAGAATTATCAGAATTGTGAAATATATAAACTCAAAATTCTAGGGAAAAAAAGTCATAATTGTGAGATGTTAACTTGCAGTTATGAACAAAATCTGAATTGTGGGATAAAAAGATAATTATCTTTATTTTTTTATTCTGTGGCAGAAAAAAGCAAGCTATAAATACAGAACTGTGAAATGTAAACTGAGTTTCAAGCACATTTATAATGCTACAAAAGATTTTTATTTCGAATAAATGTTGTCGTTTTGAACTTTGTTCATCTGTGAATCCTGAAAAATAAAATGTTTCCACACATATATTGTGCAGCACAACTGTTTTCAACATTGATGATAATCTAAAAAACTGTTGAGCAGCAAATCAGCATATTAGAATGATTTCTGAAGGATCATGTGACACTGAAGACTGGAGTAATGATACTGAAAATTCAGCTTTGATCACAGAAATAAATTACATTTTAACAGATATTCACATAGAAAACAGCTATTTTAAATTAGAATAATATTTTACGTTTTTACTGTATTTTTGATCAAATACATGCAGCCTTGGTGAACAGCAGAGACTTTCTTTCATTGCTTTCTGCAGCGGTCAGTCACTGTTATTATTGTTTTTTTTACAGGAACCATTTTTATTTTGACATTTTCTTCATTTTAATTTTAGCTAATGGGTGTTTTTGTCAATTTAGTTGTTTTTTATGCAAGTCTGTAGTTTTTATTCAATTTGATTTCAGTTTTAGTTTTAGTACATCAAGTTAGACTACATTAAAATGAGAAAAAATGCTTTGGAAACTAGATAAAATAAGTTTTTATACATACATTTTTTAATTTCAAGTAATGAAAGTGTTTTATTGTGTAAATTTTAGGTTCAGTTTTAGTTAACTATAATAACCTCAGATCTGTATACTAAAAATGCATAGTATAGTTTACAAATGAGACAAAAAAAAATCACAATATGACAAATTCATGATGGCAAATACATGTGCTGGGATAGAAATGTTTTCCAAATAACAATTGTACATTCACTCTTGTTTAAAGAAAAGTTACTTAAAATATTAAGTCTTGTTTTCTGAAAAAGAAGTATCAAAATTAAGCAAATTTATGCTTAAAATAAGAAAAAAATGTGCTAATGGTGTCAGACAAATATTGTTTTCCCTTTGAATTATTATTTTTCTGTTCCATTTGTAGATATTTTTCTTCTTGTAAGCATAAATATGCTTTTTTTATATATATAGTTTTTTTTTTTAGAAAACAAGACTTAATATCTTCAGTCGTTTTTATTTCTCAAGTAAATGTATTTTGATTTAAGATTGTTTAGGTATTTGTAATGGAAAGCCAGTCAAAAATATTGAGGAAGAAATTAATTTTTTTGCTATCAAACTCTAAACAAACATTATGAGGCTGAACAAATGATGACAGAACAGATTTTTCGCTGAAATATCCTTTTAAATCAGGCCAAATGATGTAAACAGGAATAGATGTATTAGTTTGTTTTTCATGCATCACTCTGAATGATGATTATTGTACTCTTTGAGATGAAACTCTTTTTTTCTGCTCACAGTGGGAAATCAAGTTGCTTTATTATATAGTAGGAAACATCTGCATCTGCAGACAGTGTTTATTACTGTGTAAATTTTAGGTTTAGTTTTAACTATAATAACCTTAGATCTGTATACTAAAAATGCATAGTATAGTTTACAAATGAGACAAAAAAAAATCACAATATGACAAATTCATGATAGCATCTGCATCTGCAGATCAATAAACGCACGTCCACGTCCAGTATGTTCACGAGATGCTGAGAGGGTGAATGTCAGAGCAGATGACCAGACCCTTCATCCGTGACAGGCCATCAAACACGGCCAGGATTACGAGGGTTAATCCATTTAAAGCAAAAGCGTGATGGGAACGGACACAATCCTTTATGTGTGCGTGGGGTTTCGTGTTGACATGCAGTAAAAACGCTGAGATGAAACCAAACACACTGCAAAAAATGATGTTCTTCCTCAGGATTTTTGTCTTGTTTTTCAGTACAGATATCTAAACATTCTTAAATCGAGACGCATTTACTTGAGATGCAAAATGAGTTAACATATTAAGTCTTGCTTCCTGAAAAATGTATCAAAATGAAGTAAGTTTATGCTCAAAACAAGAACAATTATCTGATAATGTGGTCAAAGAAATTACCTATATATTTTTCTTATTCCACAGGCAGATATTTTTCTTGTTTTAGGCATAAATTCACTTTATTTTAAAACATCTTTCAGGAAATTATGAGACATTTTAAGACTTACCATCAGACATTTTTCTTATAAAGTATATGTTAATGTAAGAATTTTTCAGAAACACTCAAGTACACTATAAAAATAAATACAAAATAAAAATAAAAAACATAAAAATAGAATAAAATAAAAAAGTACTGGTAATTTTCTGGCAGGACATTGTCCATTAATTTTATGGATATTTCTGGAAATTTCAGGAAATTTTTATATGTTTTTCAGAATGAAAACCAGTAATTTCTCTTCTAAAGTAAATGTTTATTTAAGAATAATTTTGACTTTTTTTTTTTTTTAAATTTGACATTTGACACAATAAAATGAACAGGTAATTTTCTGTCAGGACATTTTATCATTTATTTTTTCAGAATTACAATGTCATTTTACTTCTAAAGTAAGAGTTAATTTTAGAATTTTTCAAGATGTGTACTGGAAAACAAGACAAGAATACTTATGTACACTGTAAAAAAAAAAAAAAAAAAAAAAGCAATAAAAAAAAATAAAAGAGTACTGGTAATTTCCTGGCAGGATTTTTTTTTTTTCTTTTTTTTCAGAATTGAAATCTATCATTTTCCTTTTAAAGTAAATGTTAATGAATTTTTGAATATTTTGACGTTTGTACTGGAAAACAAGACAAAAATGCTTAAGTACACTGTAAAATAAGGGGAAAAAGAACATTAACGAGAATAAAATGTTTAAAAAGTACTGGCAATTTTTTATCCGGACATTGTCTATTCATTTTATGGATATTTCTGGAAATGTAAGGCAATTTTGATTTATATTTTCAGAATTAAAATCAGTCATTTTTCTTCAAAAGTAAATGTTTTAAAGATTTTTTATATTTATCTATCTATTTATCTATCTGTATATATATATATATATATATATATAAATATATATTTGTACTGGAAAACAAGGCAAAAATACTTAAGTACACTGTAAAAATTATTCATAAAAAGAATAAAATTAAAGGAAGTACAGGTGATTTTCTAGCAGAACATTGTCCATTAATTTTATGGATATTTTTGGAAATTTCAGGAAATTTTGATATATTTTTTCAGAATTAAATTCAGTCATTTTTCTTCTAAAGTAAAAGTTAATTTAAGAATTTTATGACATTTGGGCTGAAAAAAAAGACAAAAATACTTAAGTACACTGTAAAAATAATGAAAAAAAAAACCCACAAAAATAATATATATATATATATATATATTTTTCAAAAAAGTACGGGTAATTTTCTGTCTGGACATTGTTCATTAATTCTATAGACATTTCTGGAAATGAAAATCAGTCATTTTACTTCAGTAAATGTTGATTTAAGACATTTAAATGGAAAACAAGATAAAATACAAGTACACTGTAAATGAATGCATAAATAAATAAATAACTGGTAATTTTCTGATTCTGACATCGTGCTTTAATTTTATGGCCATTTCTCCATTTCTAATTTATGTACAACTCCAAAACACGATGCAGTGCAGTCCAAAATTCAAAATATAGGTAAAACACCTGTAAAAAGTCAATGCAGAAATTAATGCAGAAATTAATTACTGTTTCAGTACATTTGTTATGGATTTCTAGTGTAAGAAAATCCTTTTTTGCAGTACATGCACTTTAGAAATGAAAATGTGTCATTTAATGCTACATTGTAACAGTTTTTGTTTTCAAATGCATTTGAAGTTGAACAGAATCAAACAGGAAGCAGAATGTTGTTTTCAAATTTGAATTTGAAACAGCTATAATGAAAATGTAAATGACAGTTTGAATCCTCTAAAAGCGTGTGCTGGAGGATGTAGGAGGCTGTTTGTCGTCCTGATGCTGTTAGTGTATTGATAAAGCGCTGCGCTCGCGCTCTAATTGAATTGCGCGTTTGAACAGGAGGACGGTAATGTGATTAGCGCAGGAGTTTGACCTCAGGCCGACCTCACGTGATTCCAACCTCTCCTTCATTATCAAAAGTGAACATGATTGTGACATTTCTTACGGAAGTAAATACAAACAGTGTTAAAGCAACAGGCAGACCATTGGTTTTTCATGCACTGGTGAATTTTTGATTCCATAACACGTCTCTTCTTTCAGAAAAGTGCAAAGATGAGTGGTTGTTGATGGTCTCTCTCTGTCTCTGTCTGTGCAGCTCTGATCGCCATCGGTCAGTACAGCAGCACCATCGAGACGGTGGACGCCGGCTGGTGTAAGGAGATCACGGATCAGGGCGCCACTCAGATCGCCAAGAGCAGCAAGTCTCTGCGCTACCTGGGCCTGATGCGCTGTGACAAGGTGAGTTCATTCACAGACAGCTGCGTCAGGGTGTGCGGCTCTAACAGATGCTCGAGAGGAACGGGCCGCCGGTCGACAGGAAGAGCCGCTTCCTCGGGGTCACGGGGTCACCAGTTAAACACCTGGCAGACAGAAACGGCCCCGTGTTCAGTCGACAGCGTCTCACCTTCATAGGGCTCACGTCTAGATCTTTCACCTCCTAGATCACAGATTCACAAACTTTTTTGTCAGCTGAACCCCTTGACATTTCAAGTTAATATTTCAAAAAAAAAAAAAAAAAAATTTAAACATTCATTTTAATTTGATATTTTTTTATGATTCGATTCATTGTTAGTGTTTTATTTTGGTTTTATTATAAAATTATTGTAGAATTTCATAATTTAAGTTTTTGTTTTGTTTTTTAATTTTTTAAATTCACATTTTTGTAATACTTGTTGTTTTATTATCATTTTAATAATAATTTGTTTTGACATTTTTATTATTTCCACTATTTATTTGAATTTATTATTTTATTTTATTTATTTTTTTACTTTTTTAGCAAGTGTTTTGGTTTTTATTTTACTTTTTGATTATTTTGGTTTGAATTTTAAATTACTTTAAAGTTTTTGTTTAAATTTGATTGTTTTAAATTCACATTTTTATGAATATTACTTTTTTGTTTTATTGTTTTATTTGCTTTTTTGTTTTATTTTTATAATAATTTTATTTTGTCTTTTTTATAATAACTTTTTTGATTGTTTTTATTTTAATATGTTAATTAATGAATTTATTTATTTATTTATTTTACTTTTTGATTATTTTAGTTTTTAATATGTCTTTTATTTCTTTATTATTTTTTCATTGTTAGTGTTTTATTTTGGCTTTATTTTAAAATTGCTTTAGAAATTTTTACGTTTTTGTTTAAATTCACATTTTTATGAATTTTTTTTTGTGCTTTATAATAATTTGAATTTGACATTTTTACAATTAAACTTATTTGATTGTTTTTATTTTAATTAATTAATTAATTTATTTTACTTTTTAGCAAGTGTTTTTTTATTTACAATTTTTATTTTTCTTTCTGATTATTTCAGTTTTTAATGTGTTTTATTTATTTATTATTTTTATTTCTATTTTATGATTCAATATACAGTATAATAGTTTTATTTTGACATTTTTTTCTGATTCAGCTTTTTTGTTTATATTTTACCATATTACGTCATTTATTTATTTTACATTTTTAGCAAGTGTTTTGGTTTTTAATTTAATTTTTTTTATTTTACTTTTTAATTATTTTAGTTTTTAATATTTGTTTTATTTTGATTGTATCAAAAACTAATAATTTTATATTTATATAGTTTCAGTTTTTCATTTTGATTGTTTTTATGTTTGTGCTGCATTTTGCATTTTTATATTTTAAAAACATTTATTTAATTTAACATTTTTATGATTTCACTTTTTTTATTGTTTTTTTTTACATTACTTATTTTTATTTAATTGTTTTATTTTGATTTGTTTTTATTTTTGCATTTTTATGATTTTATTCATTTTTTAATGTGTTTTATTTTAATAATTTTTTATTTTAAAACATCTAAGCGTTTTCTTTCCTTTGAAACATACACACACACATACATATCAAAAGAAAGCACTGTAATTATAGGTGTTTATTTATATATTTCATGTCTCATGATTCAGATGTATGTCATCTCATATATTTCAGTGTGACTTTGTCATTTACTATATTTAATGGCGATGGAGTGTGACGTTGCTGAGTGAGCGAGCGCTCTTGTGTTTCGGGTCAGCGCTATTTACAAAGCCACAATCCCGTGACAAATTAAATTTCTGCCCAAATCAGCTTCCATCCAGCTAATTCTCTGTTTTTATAATCTCATTTGGGAAGCTGTAGATGTGACGGATAACCCGTCTGTCTCAGTATTTGCTTTCTAAACGGCAAAGTCTATTAAAACAGACATATATATTCCCTTTCATTTGACGCTTTTCCATTTCAAGCCCACACTAAAAGTTTGCGATTGAGTGGAATTTGTGGCATTTCCATTCATTTGGCTGTGAGCTGCAGACACACATCACAGATCGCTCTGTCGTGGCCTCGGGCCCAATGAGAGGCGACTGAAAGAACGCTATTGATCCCCAGCAGCCCAAATCATCAAATCAATTCATTATGCACCGCTCAGACCTCCAGCTCTGGACCAGACTTTGATGTGACGCCACAGAGCGAGAGAAGAACGAGGGAAAGCTGGTTTCTTTTATCAAAGAGAAGAACGAGCAGTTTAACAAACCCTCATTGTCCCTCAAAGCCTCCAGAACAAGCGTTTTTCTCGTCTCACACAGTTTTGGCTCTTGTTCTGAGCAAAAAATGAAAGTTCTGTCATCATTTATTCGGCCTTGTGTCGTTCTGAACCCATATGATGACGTTTCTTCTATGCAAGAAGAATCAGGAAAATGTCTGGAGAATCTCTTGCTCATTTTATATAGTGCATTGCACAAAAAAAAGTTTTGTTTTTCTCATGTTCCAGTTAAAATATCTAAAAAAAACAAAAAAAAATCCTTGAAGCAGTGTTAATTTACTTGAGAAACATCTCATTTTAACGTTTAGTTTTTTTTAGATATTAATATTCTGTGTGCTTTTTTATTTTAATTGTATTTTTTGTCATTTTTTTAAACTTATTTCAATATTACATTTTTATAATTTAACTGTTTTTAGTAAACATTTTCTTTTAATTCTTTTATTTTTCCAGTTAAAATATCTAAAAATCATTGAAGCGGTTAATTTACTTAAGAAACAACTATTAGCAATTATTAAAATAGTAATATTTGTATCTTGAATATGTGTTTTTGTCTTATTTTAATAGTTGAATTATGATTTGATCTTTTTTTTCTATTTTATTTAGATTTTTTATTTTAATTTTATGTTTTTAATTTATTTAATTTTTTTTTCATTTTTGTTTTTAATTATATATTTTAATTTATCGTTCAGTTGTTTTATTTTGACTGTTATACTTTTTAAATTAAAATCTCCAAAAATCTTTGAAGCAAGGTTAATTTACTTGAGAAACAACTTATTAATATTAATAATAGTAAAACTTGCTTTCATTGTATCTTGAACATGTGTTTTTGTTTTATTTTTATAGACACTTTTTATATGATTTGATTGTTTTGATTTCTTTATTTTGATTTTTTTTTTTTTAAATTTGACTTTTTTATATATTTTTTTTAATGATATTTTTATCATTTAATTGATAGTAAATGTTTGATACTTTGATGCTTTATTTTAAAAATATTGATTTTTAACTTTACATTTTTATGATTTCATTTTTGCTTTTATTTTAAATGTTTAATTTATTTTAATTTTATAGTTTTTAGTAAGTGTTTTATTTTTATTGTTATATTTTTCTGAGTTAAAATCTCCAAAAAATCCTTGAAGCAAGGCTTTATTTAATTTATTTGAGCAACAACTTTGGCGATAATAAAAAATATTTTTGTCTTATTTCTATGATTTGATTATTTTGATTGCTTTATTTTGTTTTGTTTTTTTATTTAAATTTGGCTTTTTTTAACATTACATTTTTTATAACTTAATTGTTTTATTTTGATATCTCAAAAGTGTTTTACATGTGTATGTCTTTTTTTTTACTTAAAATGTTTTATTTTATTTATTTGTACATTTTATATATATTTTTATATTTATTTTATATTATATTTAATTTTATATTTTTATGATTTTAACTATTCATTAGTTATTCACTCCTTCAGTCACTGATTCACAGTTTGACTTTCTCCCTTATTATTATAAATTAACAGAAAGCCAGAATGTTTTGTGTGAATATCACTGGTGAAAATGAATATATTGTGATGTTGTAGTCTTGTTTTCCGACTCTACATAAGACATTAAGACTTGTTTTTCTTGTCTCTTGAATGTATGTTTTTTTTATCCACTTGTTTCAAATAGAAAAAAAGTGCCATGCAGAATAGCCAGATACACACATAATAAAGGTAAAGTCAATGAAAACAAACCTTACAGTAAATTATGCAGTGTTGCTTTTCAAGTAAATGTATCTAATTTCAACGATTTTGAGATATTTTACCTTGAAAACAAGTCAGAAAAGACTCATTTCAGGATAACCTCCGAAAAGGACAAAAAACCTTAAAAAAAACAACCTCATTTTATTATGCTTTTAGACTGTGTTTGGAGTTTGACAGTCATGGTCATCATTAATTGTTCAGTGTATGACAAATATCTGTGTAAACAATCTCTCTGTTTTGGTTGTACAGAAAAATAAAGACATGAGGGAGAATAAATAATGAGTGAATTCTCATTTTAGCTGAGCTGTGCCTTTAAATCATTCGATTTTCTTAGTTTGTGATGTGTGTTTTGGGTTTCATGGCTGATATCTGGAGAGCTTTATGTTCTCGGTGGGAAATTACAGTCCATTTGAGGCGCGTGTTTACGGGTCAGCGCTGGTCACCTGTGAAACGTCACATTGAGATTTACACGGCTCTCACGGCTCTGTTCTCTCTCAGCAACAACATTCAGCGTTTGGTCTCGCGGCCGAAGCCAAAACAGGCCACCGCGCGGCTTCCCACAAACTCGTGGCGCTTTCAGCCCTCTAACGGTTTGCCTCGAGGACAGAACTTCTCATCGAGGTTTTAGCACAGGGTTTGGATCCGTTCTTTGGAGTTTTCCCCTTTGAAGCTTCATTACAGTCTGAGTAAATATGAGTGGAGATGAGTGATGAGAACGGCATTGGTGTGAAATGAGACAAAAACAACAGTGGAGAGCAGCAGAGGAGGAGAGACTTTCTGAGCAGAGAAGGTTTTAGAGAGCTTCCGTTCGCTTTGAGACGGTCGGAAAAGATGTGGAGCAGCTCAGACGGAGAAAGTCCAGCACAGTTATGTCTCATGATATCAGAGTGTTTGAATGAAAGAGAGGAGACGGATCTCAGATACTTCATGAATGCATGTGAAGCAAGGCCTCAGAGGAAGTTTTCCCATCTACTGAAGTGTGAAATTAACTACAGAGCATTTACATTTAGTTTGCTTCATGACATGTCTTGATAAGTGCAGTGTTCTTTACTGTGTTGATGCATTTCCTCTGGAGACAGGAAGTTGGGAACAGGCCAAGTATATAAACGAGATTAGTAAAGTTTGTCAAGATGGCTTGAGAATGCCTGGCCTGAAAGTTTAAAATATTGTAAACCCTTGATGGTTTAAAGTTTTACGATCAAACTGGGTGGTTTGTAGGGTGTTGCTGGGATGTTCTGGGTGGTTCCTATGGAGTTCTTGGTTCCTAGGGTGTTGCTGGTTGCCAAGTGGTTGCTGTGCTGTTACTAGGGTATTGCTGGGTGGTTCCTATAGTGTTGCTGGTTCCTAGGTGGGTGTTATGATGTTGCTAGTGTGTTTCTGGGGTGTCCTGGGCTGTTTCTAGAGTTGTTAAGTAGTTGCTATGATGCTGCTAGGTGGTTTGTACAGTGTCGCTGGTTACTAGTTGGTTGCTGTGCTGTTGCTGGGGTGTTCTGAGTTGTTTCTAGGGTGTTACTGGTTGCTAAGTGGTTGATATAATGCTGCTAGGGTATTGCTGGGGGGTTTGTACAGTGTTGCTGGTTAATAGGTGGTTGCTATGCTGTTGCTATGCTGGTGCTGGGGTGCTCTGGGTGGTTCCCAGGGAGTTATTGGTTACTAGGGTGTTGCTGGGGTGTTCTAGGTGGTTCCTAGGATGTTGTAGGTTGCCAAGTTGTTGCTATGCTGTTGCACAGTGTTTTTGTTGGTTTATAGGGTGTTGCTGAGGTGTTTTCGGTGGCTCCTAGGGTGTTTTTTGGTTGCTTGGTGGTTGCTATGCAGTTGCTAGGGTGTTCTGGGTGGTTCCTAGGGTGTTGTTGATCGCCGAGTGGTTGCTATGCTGTTGCTAGGTGGTTCCTATAGTTGTTCCTAGAGTTGTTGGTTAGTAGGTGGATGCTATGCTGTTGCTAGAGTGTTGCTGGGGTATTTTGGGTGGCTCCTAGGGAGTTGTTGGTTGTTAGGGTGTTGCTGGGGTGTACTGGTGGTTCCTAGGGCATTGCTGGTTGCTAAGTGGTTGCTATGCTGTTACTACGGTTTTGCTGGGTGGTTCCTACAGTGTTGCTGGCTACTAGGTGGGTGTTGTGCTTTTGTTTTCTAGAGTGTTCTGGGCTTTTTCTAGGGTGTTGCTAGTTACTAGGTGGCTGCTCTGCTGTTGCTGGGGTGTTCTGGGTGGTTTCTAGGGAGTTGGTGGTTGCTATGCAGTTTCTAGGGTGTTCTGTGTGGTTCCTACAGTGTTGCTGATTGCTAAGTCGTTGCTATGCTGATGCTAGATGGTTCCTACAGTGTTGCTGGTTACTGTTTGGTTGCTGTGCTGTTGCTGGGGTGTTCTGGGTGTTTCTGATTACTAGGTGGCTGCTATGGTGTTGCTGGGGTGTTCTGGGTGGTTTGTAGGGTGCTGCCGGTTGCTAGGTGGTTACTATGCTGTTGCTGGGGTTTCTGGGTTGTTTCTAGACTGTTACTGGTTGCTATACTGTCATTGTTCTGAGTGGTTCGTACAGTGTTGCTGATTATTGTGTGGTTGCTATGCTGTTTCTAGAGTGTTGCTGGGGTGTTCTGGGTGGTTTGTAGGGTGTTGCCGGTTGCTAGGTGGTTACTATGCTGTTGCTGGGGTTTCTGGGTTGTTTCTAGACTGTTACTGGTTGCTATACTGTTGTTGTTCTGAGTGATTCGTACAGTGTTGCTGGTTATTGTGTGGTTGCTATGCTGTTTCTAGGGTGTTGCTGGGGTGTTCTGGGTGGTTAGTAGGGTGTTGCCGGTTGCTAGGTGGTTACTATGCTGTTGCTGGGGTTTCTGGGTTGTTTCTAGACTGTTACTGGTTGCTATACTGTTGTTGTTCTGAGTGATTCGTACAGTGTTGCTGGTTATTGTGTGGTTGCTATGCTGTTTCTAGGGTGTTGCTGGGGTGTTCTGGGTGGTTAGTAGGGTGTTGCTGGTTGCTAAGTGGTTTCTATGCTGTTGCTAGGGTATTGCTTGGTGGTCCCTACAGTGTTGCTGGTTGCTAAGTGGGTGCTATGCTGTTGCTAGGGTGTTCCTGGGCTGTTTCTAGAGATTTCTATACATTTGCTGGGGTGTTTTGGGTGGTTCACAGGCAGTTGTTGCTGGTATTGATGCTGGTTACTATGTGGTTGACATGCTGTTGCTAGGGTGTTGATGGGGTGTTCTGGGTGGTTCCTAGGATGTTGCTATGCTGTTGCTAGGCGGTTCCTACAGTGCTGCTGGTTACCAGGTGGTTGCTGATGCAGTTTCTAGTGTGTTGCTGGGATGTTCAGGGTGGTTGCTAGGATGTTGTTGAGGTGTTCTTGGTACGTCCTATGGTGTTTTTTGGTTGCTTTGTGGTTGCTGTGCAGTTGTTAGGGTGTTCTGAGTGGTTTCTAGGGTTGTTGGTTGCTTGGTGGTTTATATGATGCTGCTAGGGTATTGCTGGATGGTTGCTAGGGTGCTGCTGGGTGGTTGCTAGGGCTGAGAAGTATCCATTGTGGATTTTAAAGGAGCGTTCTTGATTGAAAATGTGTTGAGCTCTATGAGCAGCATGTGTGTCATGATGTTGATTACCACTGAAAATAATTCCAGCTTGTGAAAACAAGCGCAAATCACATTTACAGTAACAGTTACAGTGGGGGAAGACAATTACACAAAGACAAACATTCAAAACAAACAGTGATCCTGCAAGCACATCCAAACTCTCAGTCATGACCGTGTGAAGCTGCTAAACCCCCCAAAAATTCTTAACTAGCATTGAACCCCAAACATCCAGCAGAAATGACGTTTCTATTACTTTTTGTGATCTTTGTGTGAGATGTTTCTATCATAATGTGAGTTAGCATTGCACAAACCCTCACTAGACTGTAAAATAAATGTTTTCTGATCATTAGTTTCTTCTATTCAGAGCTGCAGGCGGGTTTTGCGGTCTGTGTGTTTTGTTATTATGATTTTTTGAGGTTTCATGTTTTAAAACATGAGGGTTTTCTGAGAAATACGAGCCGCGTCACAGTGTTTTACCGCGGTAGATGTGCTGCAGGCAGGTTTAGGGTTGCGGTAAATCAGCGTCTGTTTAAGGCTGGACTGGATGCTCACGTACTCCAGAAAGCTTTTTAAGTATTAACCAGAATCCAGTGTTTGGATGTGAGGAATGTGTGTGTTTGTGTCTGGATCATATATTTCAGTCTCAAAGAGCCGGAATATCAGCGTTTCCGCCACACGGCAAACATTTAGACAGCGTCCTGGAATCATCAGAACAACTTGAGCCCGTAAAGTGCATTTTTGGACTGAGTCATAAATACACACACGCACGTCGTGCAATAATCAGCCGTTTAATGCTGCATGACAGTCAACATTTGTCTTTCCAAACGGAGTAAACTGCGATCAGAGAGACACTTAGTTACAGTTAAAGAGAAATATCATATCAACTACACTAAAATGTGTGTGATGCTGTAAAAAATGTTCTTCCACAGTACTTTTGTCATTTTCCAGCACAAATATCTAAACATTCATAAACCAAGACATATTTAGTTGAGAAGCAAAATGACTTGAGATAAAGGCTTGTTTTCTAAAAATGAACCAAAATGAAGTGAGTTTATGCTCAAAACAAGAACAAATATCTGCAAATGGGGTCAGAAAAATCATATTAGTTCAAAGGGGAAAAAAAGGTTTTGTTTCCCCACTGGCAGATATGTTTTCTTATTAAATAAATTTGCTTAATTTTGATGCTTTCTTCCTGACTTGTTGGAATATCAAATGCATTCGGACGCAAGGACTATTTTAAAGCAGCATTAAATGACACGTTGCCTCTTCTAAAGTGCATGCATTGAAAAAAAAAACGCTCAAAATCTGTAAAAATGTTTTACTTGTATTTTGAATTTTGCACTGCATTGTTTGCACTGCAGTTTTAGAGTTACCAGAAATGTCCATAAAATTAATAGATAATGTCCTGGCAGAAAATCACCAGCATTTATTTAATAATGTTTAGATATTTGTACTGAAACACAAGACAAATATACTGACAGAGAAATAGATTTTTTCAGCATGTGAACATGCTGCACATGCATGTCACATTATATTACTGATTCTTTTAATTTAAACAAAGAAATGTATTGATGATATGAGTAGTCAGATAAGCATGCATATATCTGCTCTGTTTCTTACAGTATATCATTCATGTTGCATCGTTCACACAATAAACTCACAGTGCATGTGAGTGGAAAGTCAGTGCACAGATAATTTAGTTTGTTTGAAGTTCATGTCACAAATGAGATGACCAGAACATTTATTTCCTTTAATGTGCAACAAATCAATCTGTCATAGGCTGCAGCTGCACATCACACGGACCTCATGATGAACACAATAAAAGAATTGCAACAAACGTTGCATTGATTTAAAGCCGCAGTGTGTCATTTCATAATGATTGTTTCCAAACAGGTTACTCATAGTCTGGTTATACCACTCTTTCAGGTGATTTCATCATCCTTTGATAAATTACTACTTCTGTGATCTGTAATGAATACACAAATATCTGTTTTAAACAAATAAGGTGTACAATGTTTGAAAGATTTGCTTAAAGCAGATGCTTTTAAGTTGAAAAATGAACTTGTCAACAAGCATCTTAAGTAAATGTGTCTTGATTATGAATGTTTAGATATTTGGACTGGAAAAAAACGGCAGAAATCTTTTTTTTTTCTGTGTATGTAAGTGCATGCATCGGATGACATTTTTACACTGATTCTTCATGTGCAAATGCACCGCAGCTGTACAGTATTTTCAAAGAAAAAAACAATAAAAAGAAAGATTTATTTTTTTTTTTTTTAAATGTGTTTATTTTGACCCAATTGCAAGGTTTTTTTTATTAATTCATAAATTTTAATTTTTAATTTCAATTTATTTTTCAGAAAACAATACTTAGTTGAGGTCAAAAGTTTACATCCCCCTTTCAGAATCTAAAAAAAATGTTAATTATTTTACCAAAATAAGACGAATCATACAAAATGCATGTTATTGTTTATTTAGTACTGACCTGAATAAGATATTTCACATTAAAGATGTTTACATGTAGTCCACAAGAGAAAATAATAGTTGAATTTATAAAAATGACCTGTTCAAAAGTTTACATACACTTAATTCATAATACTGTGTTGTTACCTGAATGAACCACAGCTGTGTTTTCTTGTTTAGTGATAGTTGTTTCTGAGTCCCTTGTTTTTGTTTCACTGGTCTTCAGAAAAATCTTTCGGGTCCCACAAATTCTTTCCAACAATGGCTGTATGATTTTGAGTTCCATCTTTTCACACTGAGGACAACTGAGGGACTCATATGCAACTATTATAGAAGGTTCAAACGCTCACTGATACACCAGAAGGCAAAACCATGCATTAAGAGCCGGGGGTGAAAACTTGTGAACAGAATGAAGATGTGTACATTTTTCTTATTTTGCCTAAATATCATATTTTTTAATTTAGTACTGGTCTTCAGAGGCTATACAGAAGATACTTGCATGTTCCTCAGAAGACAAAATAAGTAAAATTTACCCTGATCTTCAAATTCCAGAAGTTTTCACCCTCCTCTCTTAATGCATCGTGTTTTCTTTTGCAGCATTAGTGGGCGTTTAAACCCTTTGTAATAGTCAGAAAGTGTTTAAATACACAAAAATGCAGGAAAACCAAAGAATTTGTGGGACCTGAAGGATATTTCTGCAGAACAGCAGGCAGTTTAACTGTTCAGGACAAACAAGGAACTCATGAACAACTATCACTAAACAAAAAAACACAGCTGTGGATCATTCAGGTAACAACACAGTATTAAGAATCAAGTGTATGTAAACTTTTAAACAGGGTCATTTTTATAAATTCAGCTATTGCTTTTTCTTGTTGACTATATGCAATTTCTTTTTTGTGAAATATCTTATTCAGGTCAGTGCTAAATAATAACATGCATTATTACATGGTAAAATACTTAACATTTTGCAGATTCTGAAAAGGGGGTGGAAACTTTTGACCTCAACTGTCAAAGTCATTTTGCTTCTTAGGTAAATGTATCTTGATTATGAATGTTTTGCATGTTTTCAGCCTGAAAAACTTGACAAAACCCTTTTTTTCAGTGTATGGAAGTGCATTTATTCAGTTTTTACACTGAAACTTCATGTGCAAAGGCACCGCAGCTGTACAGTATTTTCTGTGTAAGAGTTCCTGAGAGATGAGAGCAGGTCATGTGAGATCTTCACCTTCAGTCTGCATGTAAATAACACACTTGACATTATACATGATGAAGGTTTGGACTGGATCCCTGTGGACGCGGTGTGGTGATTTTCTCACTCAACATGTGGAGCGTCTGTGTTTCATCAGCTCGACACGAGATTTCTCATACATGTCTTGCATTAATATGTGAATCATTTTTTCAATGCAAATTTGTGATGCTTTTTAGGAAAAAGCAATGTGTCGAGTAAAAGAAGTCAAATGAAAAGCAAATGTGTGTTTTTGTTTTGTTGTTGCAGGTGAACGAGGAGACCGTGGAGAGACTGGTGCTGCAATATCCACACATTGTGTTCAGTACGGTGATGCAGGACTGTAAGCGAACGCTGGAACGAGCCTATCAGATGGGCTGGAGTCCCAACACATCCACGGCCTCCTAACACACACATCTGCACGTGACGCCACTGCGGAATCATTATCATTACTATGCCGTTTATTCCGCCTTCCAACATTATGCAGCAGAAACATCGATATTATTTGATTCGAACAGGAATATGTTCATGCACACACGATTCTGACATGCAGCATTGCATTTATTTGCATTTGCAACCTACTGAGTCGCACTAAACCCGTCAGGAGCTTATATATTGCTCTAAAAACGGAGAGGAAGACGTAAGACATTGTGTTTTACATTTTGCATGAGGGAAAAAAGTTTTTGGACCACAGGATTTTTGCATCGTGACATTTCCCTGCAGTTCTCATTATCGTGGATCATCTGGACGTTTGTCTTTTTGTGATTTGTTTGTTATTCTCATTATCGGCAGACGTGATTTTCATTAGATTCTCATTACGGAAACACACTCATTTTACTGCAGTACAAGGGAGATTTTTAAATAAAAATCAGCATGAATTTAATCCAGTACAGATGCAACTATTATGTAGAAATACTTCAAATTAAATAGCATTATTATTACTTTGCAAAAGTGCTCAGTATTTTTGTCATTTTCCAGTACAAATATCTAAACATTATTAAATCAAGATAGATTTACTTGAGAACTGAAATGACTTAGGATACTAAAAAAAAAAAAATCATGTCAAATTTATCTTCAAAATTAAGTTTGTTTACACTTAAAACAATTGTTATTATTTTTAGCATAAAGTCACTTCATTTTGATGAATTGTTCAGAAATGTATACTTTTTAATTGTAGTGAATGTACCTTGATTTATGACTGTTTAGATATTTGAACTGGAAAACAAGACAAAAGTACTTGAACAAATATTTTTGCATTGGATTTGCATTGCAGTAATGAACTTTTAAGGGTAAATGTTTATTTAATTAATATTCGAATAATTTTGCAATGCAAAAAAACCTAATGTTCCAAAAATAGGCTTGGTTTTCTTCATGCAAAAAAAAAAAACACTTGGGGTGAATTTTAACGTTCCTGACTGGTTTCATGCAATTCTCCTCTTTAGTCTTCAGTTTATCAGTAGTTTCTTTTGCATCAGAATTCATTTAGACACGTTACACTTTCATTAGAGATTTCACAGCCTCGTCGTTTCCCTCTTCGGCGAACGCTTAGAAGTACGAAGCGAAATACTGTTTGTCCGACTGGGCGTCATGTTAAAGTCCTGCTAGTCGCAGGCTGAAGCGAACGCTCTGTTTTTCCGAGTGTTTGAGCAGCTCTGATGGTGTATGTGATGTAGATGTAGATGTGAAGACGCAGGACTTGTGTTGTTGATTTCGTTTGCTCTTGTGAATTTGTAACCCTGTGGTTTGGAGTTTGTTTTGGATGTAAACTGATATATGGGGTTGTTCTGTTATTTTTTTCGAGGTATAGCCACCATATGGATTTTTGCATAACCTATGAATATTTGAGGATGTATTGACCTGGAGTGTAAGTGAGTTTGCAGAGGTTAGTTACTTTACTCATTTACCCGTCTTCTGCTCCATAGCTTGCCTCATTCAGACGAGCAGGGTATTTTTCTATGGTGTCGTAGGAGGAAGAGTTTAGTTACAGCCTTGATCTTTTACTGTACTGGGGGATTTGAGTCAATTAAAAAACACAAATCTACTTCAACGGCTCCTGCTGTCATTCCGGTCCTGCGAGTGTGTGTGTGTTTCTGTGTGTTTGTGAAGATCAGAAGCTGAACGTCTACAAGCACGAATGGGATCTGGATCTGCTAAATCTCCTCAGACCTGGAGTTACAGTCATTCAGCATGTTTGTTTATTAAATATTATGCATTCAAATATTAAATTGATCACACGTGTTGTCATGTTTAAATCCATCTCACAGAATTCCAGTGATTTTCTCCTAAATTCTCCCAAACTCAAAATATGAAAAGTCTACAGGGTTCTGCTTGGGTTAAAATAATATAATTTTCTTCTTTGTAGATTTTATTTTTGATGGTGAACAAAAATGGTGTTCATGTAAATACTGTGGTGCATGAACATGGTAATTAAGTACTAATGTTGAATGCTATTTCACTGTTATGCTTTCATTTTCTATAGTTTTTTTTTATTATTATTATTTTGTTTTCATTTTCTATTAGTGTTAGTAATTTTGTTGTGTTTTTGCCATTTTTATTTATTTTCATTTGAGTCTTTTAATATGTCTGTATCGTTTTTAAAATATATTATAGTTTTTTATATATATTTTAAATCATGCCAGGCAAAGGATTAATCATGATTAATCACATCCAAAATAAAAGTTTTTGTTTACATATGTGTGTGTATTTATTATGTATATTTAAATACACACACATTTTACACATTTTTTTTTATCAGTGACGGAAAAATCTGAAGAGTGCCGAAACTGTATTTATTGCTTGAATTTCTAATGAAATGGACAGAATTTGTCTTATGTCAAAAGTAACACAAAGCCTAGCCTTTTTTTTTTTTTTTTTTTTTTTTTTTTTTTTTTTTTGGAAGGAACACGCAGTATGTACTGTCCATTCATCAACTGCAGGGGTGGCGAACGTCGGTCCTGGAGAGCCACAGCCCCGCAGTTTTGCTTCAACCCTAATCAAACGCACCTGAACAAGCTAATCAAGGTCTGGTTACTAGAAAGCTACAGGCAGGTGAGTTTTAATTAGGGTTGGAGCTGAACTCTGCAGGACTGCGGCTCTCCAGGACCGGAGTTAGCCACCTTGGCATGGACCGAAAGATCGATTGTGATTTAAGAATCGATTTTGCATCATTAAAATGAGAATCTATTAAAATCAAGAAATCATTTTTTGTTTACCCAGCTCTAGCGTATTTTGTTGTTTTTAAACACTGCTCTGTTGTCCTGTAGGTTCATGATTAAAAATGAAAATGTGAACAAAAATAAAAGCAATGACATGTTTTATTCTAATTAAAATATGAAAATTACAATGACGGGTAATAATAGATTGTGACAAAATTTTGACAACCCTGTCCGTCAAAATGACGGACAATGTTAAAGTCTAGCGCAACCTCTTATATATACAAATATACAGTAAATAATAAATATATACAGTATGCACATATATGCGATAAACCGAATGTGATTAATCACAATTAATATTTTGCCTGCCATTGAATTTTAAATTTTTTGTTTTCTGTTTTCCTTTTTGTTATTTTGTGTGTGTGTGTGTGTGTTTTTTTTTGTTTTGTTTTGTTTTTTTTCTGTTTGATTTTTTCTTTTTAAATAAAAAAAGTATGTCTATATCGTTTTTTTAAATATACTTTTAATATATGAAGAGTTCAGATGCAAAACCAGCTAAAACCCATCTCTGTCAAAAATGAGATAATGATACTGAGTGAATGCTCTCGACACATATTATACGTCCATCAAATACTTTTACTTCAAACTCGCTAAAATACCAGCCTCAGCCCAATCAGAAGTGCCGGTACTAGAAACCTATACACCTGAGCCTGATAAAAATGCATTTTTTAAAGAAAGACGTCAGATGGATTTAGCTGGTTTTGCATCTGAACTCTATATATATATATATATATATATATATATATATATATATATATATATATATATATATATATATATATATATATATAATATTTGAAATTAAATTTTATTTTTGTTTTGTATTATAATTTTAGTTTTAGTTATTTTGTTATGCAGTAGAACTGCACCTCTGTGTCATGGAAATGAAAGTGCTGCGATGTTCTGTAATGATGATCAGTCAAATCTGACTCCTGCAGCTCGTGTTGGATGCAGGGTTGCCAAGTCTGTGTTTTTTTCCACAGAATTGGGCTACTTTTAGACTGTTGCCGAAAGTTGATTTTCCCCTTGGGTTAAAGGTTTGAAAATATTGCATAAATTACATTTGACTGAAATGTGGTGTTGTATTGAAATATTTGTCATTCTACCTATCATAATACTGTGTTTGATGTTAAATTTGCGAAGGAGGGCCACTGGTATGCCTGTAAGCCTTTGAGCTGTGTTTATGATCAAAGTGTAAAACAGTGACTGTAAAATATATGTTTAAGTTATGGAAATGACATTTTTTGAGTTTCAGTATTTGGAATATGGTCAATGTGCTGCTTTCGGTTGTTTTTGACTGGCATTGTAGTTCTGCCACACAGACCTGGCAACCCTGGCTGTATTGAGCAGAGCAGATTTGTAGCATACGTTTTCTAATTTAACTAAATGATTTATTCCTATAAGAAGCACAAATGGATGCACAAATAAGAAATGAGAAGCACACATTGTAATTAACATGGACTGTGTGACTTTGCCGCTTCCTGTGGAGGTTTTTTCCCCCACTGCAACTAGCTGACTAATAACATTTTGGTCGACTAATGTTTAGTTGACTATTAAGGTTTTATATATATATATATATATATTAGTTTTTTATTTTAGTTAATAAAAATGTTTTTATATTTTAGTTTTGGTTATTAAAAAACATGCTAATGGTACACTGAATAAGTACAACAGTATTGCGGTCTGATAGCGTCATGATACCGCAGCACCAGCAGGTGTAGTTTTATATTCCAGGTGTGTTTCTGTTCATTCTCTATCAGAATATTTTTTTCTCTGTATCTCTGGTGTGTGTGTGTGTGTGTGTGTGTTTGATGGGGTGAATCAGAGGAGCTTTAGGGACGTGACGGGTGTTTGCCTCTCAATCCTCTCATATGAGCTTCAGTCGCTGCTGTAGAAACACAGAACTGAAGGTCAGAGCCACACAAACAGGTTCATCACACTCAACAGCTGTATTTTTGTACCGTATCTTTTTTTTTTTTCTTATTGCTACATAGTATTTTTAACTGCCTTTAATTATGCTTGTAAAAATTTAATTGATACATTAATTTATTTCTTATTTGGTTTATAAATCTTATTACAGTATGTTCAGGATATTATATAGCTAACTAAAACTGCAATTAAAATTAAAGCCATAAAAATAAACATTTTCATTAATTTAAATAAAGTAAACATTAATTGAACATTAACTTGAAGCTAGTTGCCAAGGCAACGTCTCATTTTAATTTAGTTTAACTTCATGTACTAAAATAACTAAAACTTAAAAATCTATAAAATCACTCTATAAACAAAAACTATACTAAAAATGACAAAAACACAATAAAATGAATAAAACATTAAAATTAAAATTAAAATACATAATTAACAAATTAAAAATGGTTCCAAAATATTTAACTTTAATGCTATCCCAATTATACTAAAATAAAATAATAGATAAAAAGTTGGTCAAGACAAACTTTAGGTTGGCTTGAGAAAGCCTAGCCTGAAAGTTTAAAGCAGTTGTAAACTTTATATAGATGCTAGCATGATTAGCATGTAGTTAACATGTTTCAACTATTTTTCTCACGTTTAACATGTTACTAGCATCTTGCTACCATGTTTCTAGCATGACCAACAAGTTACTAGCATGTCGTTAGGATGATTAACATGTTATTAGCATGTTTGGCATGTTACTAACATGTTCTTAGCATGTTTTAGCAAGATTAGCCAGTTACTAGCATGATTCACGTGTTGCTACCATGTTTCTAGTATGGTTAACATGTTACTAGCATGTTGCTAGTATGTTTCTAACATGATTAGCATGTTGCTAGCATGTTTCTAACATGATTAGCAAGTTACTAGCATGTTGCTGCTCTGTTTCTAACATTAGCGTGTTACTAGTATGTTTCTGTCATGACTTGCAAGTCACTAACATATTGCTAGTATGTTTCTAACATGATTAGCATTTTACTAGCATGTTCTTGACATGTTTTAGCATGACTAACAAGTTACTAACATGTTACTAGGAAGTTATTAGCATAAACATGTTACTAGCATAATTAGCATGTTTCTAGTACGATTAGCATATTATTAGCATGTTGCTAGCATTTTTAAACATGATTAGCAAGTTACTAGCATGTTGCTAGTCTGTTTCTAACATTATTAGCATGTTACTAGCAATATTAGCCTGTTACTAGCATGTTGGTAGTATGTTTCTGTCATGACTAGCATGTCACTAGCATGTTTCTAACATGATTAGCATGTTACTAACGTATTCTTGACATGTTTTAGCATGACTAACAAGTTACTAGCATGTTGACGTTTTAGTATGACTAACAAGTTAGTAACATGTTGCTAGCATGTTTCTAGCACGATTAGCATATTGTTAGCATGTTGCTAGCATGTGTCTAACATGATTGGCAAGTTACTAGCATGATTAGCATGTTGGTAGCATTTTTATTAACGTGATTAGCATGTTTCTAGCATGATTGTAGTTGCTAGGCTTAGCTAGTGAGTGAGAAATATTTCTGCACTGTAGTATTTTTGAACAGCCTTCAGTTACACTTACATACATTTTAATAAAAAATTTAATTGTGCTTATTCAAATTAAAAATAACTTAAATATATTTAAATATAATATAAAACATTGCATTTACACTGCATATATTTATTTACTATTTACTCCTACATTGTAGCATTTTTTAAATGCATTTCGTTTATGCTGATAGATGACTGCAGTGTGTGTGTGTCTTATGTGTGTGATTGTCGTATTTAATGTGTCTGTTTCTCCTGTCTAGAACAGATAAGATGAAAACTACTGTAAAATCATCATCATATTCATATTTCATCAGTGTCATCCTGCTTTAGAGCGTTATTGTGAAGCAATATAATGATCTGCAGAGACTCAGTGCCGATGTTCAGTGTGACTGACCTTTCACCTCTTAATGACCTTTGACCCTGACACACAAACACACACTCTAACTAAATTTTAGTCATTGTTTCATGTTTTAGATATTTGTTGGCAAGGAAACGGTCAATCCATTTGAGTGACCCTGATGATTATATTGATTTTTTTTTTATATATATATGCACGTTCACAAGCCTGTTTTTATCAATAAAAATTACATTTAAAATGAACAAAACAGGGTGAAATCAGACAAACTGGGTCAACTTTTCTAGCTTAAACGGAAAGGTAAACGTCTTTAAACGGGTCTGCTGCGGTTTACCTGACCCTGTGATGATTTTGATGGACAGCGGCTTTAGTTCAATATTGATTAAGCTTGTTGATCCATTTCAGGTCCATTTTGACTTCGTGTTCAGCGTTATTTGTGAAGGTTGGAAGCGTCTGTTTGATGTCTGATGAGAAACGGCCTTCAGAAGCCACTCAAGTAATTAGATCTCTAAATATTCATGTGGTCATTAAACTCTGAACGGGTTTGCAGAATCTCTGACCGCGGTGGCCAGAAAGGACGTTTGTCCTGCTGCTTCGCTTTGGAAGAACATCCAAAAGTGACGCCGGTCGTGATCAGAAACGCAGAAGAAACTTTCACAAACTACAGTCACGTTCACTGAGAAACAGCCTGGTGTGCAAACAATTTTCACTCGGAAATTGCTAGGAAATTTCACAAATAATTACAAAGAGACGGCAAGTAGCAGGATTAATTAAACTGAAACATTATTTTCTTGTATAAAACACACAATCATTTTTGAATTTTTTTTAATGGTATGTACCAAATATACCATGCTATTTCCATTTGATACACTGTAAGAAGTGTGTGTATACACACACACACACACTTTTATACATATGTCGTATTTTTACTTCATTGTATGCTATTTGTACTTTCTTAGGATTTTTTTTTAACTCCCTTCAATTATGCTAATTTAATTAAATTAATTTATGCTTATTTAAATTAAAAGTATATTTACTATTGTATTTTATATATAAACATTGTATTTTTACTATATATTTTTAATTCCTGTTAGCAATTAAAATTGAAACTTATTACTATGTAAGTATTTCTTAAAATATTTCTACATTGAAATTTTTTTTTAACTAATATTTTTTCAGCTATGCTGATTTAAATTTAAAAAATTATTTAATTTATACTTATTTAATGGATCATTTAAAATTATTTGAATTTATTACTTTTTTACTGTATGACTTTTTCTTGTATGACTTTTTCTTGTAAAAAAAAAAAATGTATTGTAAAGTACCACTGCATCATAGTATTTTTTAAAACTGCCTTCAATTATGCTGATTTAATTAAATTAATTTATGCTTATTTAAAAATAATTCTATTATTGTATTTTATTTATAAACATTGTATTTTTACTATATATCTTAATTCCTGTTAGCAATTAAAATTGAAACTTGCATATTACTATAAGTATTTATTAAAATATTTCTGCATTGTGGAATTTTTTTACTAATATTTTTTCAGCTATCCTGATTTAAATTAAACATTTATTTAATTTATACTTATTTTAATGGGTAATTTAAAATTATTTTAATTTCTTACTTTTTTACTGTACGTCTTTTTCTTGTTAAAAAAATATTGTAATGTACTTTTGCATCATAGTATTTTCAGTTATGCTGATTTAATGAAATTAGTTTATGCTTATTTAAATGAAAAATAATTTTACTGTATTTTTACTATATATCTTTAATTCCTGTTAGCAATTAAAATTGTAATGTACTTGTTACTATATAAGTATTTATTAAAATATTTCTGCATTGTAGAGTTTTTGAACTAATATTCTTTCAGCTATGCTGATTTAAATTACAAATTAATTTAATTTAATAATTTAATAATAAACATAAATTAATTTAGTTAAATTAATGAAATCAGCATAATTGATAGCAGTTCAAAAATACTATGATGCAAAAGCACTTTAGAATTCAATTGTTTTTAACAAGAAAAAGTACAGTAAAAAGTAATAAATTAAAATAATTTGCAGCGTTTTTTGCCTTCAGTTATGTTGATGTAAATAAAAAATTAATTAATGCTTATTTAAATTAAAATATTTTTATTTTTTATATAATATGGTGTATTATATTATTTAATAAATGTTCTGTTTTTGCATTTCTTTTATATTAAAAACAACACAACAAAACAGTAATGTAAGCAATAGTTCATTTTAACTGATGCATTAACTAATGTTAACGAATTATTATAGTTTTTACAACACCTTCATTGTTTTCCAGCAGATTTAGTCTGGTTGTCAGCTCTTGAGAAACTCCTCTGAATGATGTCAGACTGTTCAGTGAGACATTATTGTAAGCGATCGCCACTGTCATCGGCGTTTAATACGCCACACGCCGTTCCTGAAGGCCAAATTGAGGGCTTTCAGAAATCTAGTTAGCTTTGTTTACCGACCTTTCCATCAGTCCGAGCGTCCCGTCAGCAGACAGCATGTTATCAAGCACTGTCAACAGACGCATACGCTGCGCCTCTACACATACATCAATACGTCTGACCTTCTGCGTTTCACTGCATCTTTAGACACCAGCATCTGCACACATCTGTTTGATGGGCTTATATCTGCTGCATGATCAATTTCATCACAAAATACAAAATATACATTAAGAAACATTGATCTTGTTGTTGATGTTAGAGGTCAAACTCCACAGTCTTTTCGCACAAATTAATTTGCCACATGGTAATATTGGTAATTATTAATTTATGTATATTTACAATAAATATTTTTATTATTATATGTTAAACAAAATGTTACATTTGTTTTACTTCAAATAAATTTCAATTTAATTTAAATCAGTAAGAGGGCAATTAAATATACTAGGATGCAGACATACTTTAAAATGTATTTTTAACATGAAATAAAGATATAGATTAAAAATACAATGTTTATATATAAAATTATATAATAAATGATATTAAATTTGATTAAATTAAATTATTTTTTATATTAAAAAAATATTTTATTTAAATCAGCATACATGAAGGCAATTAAAAATACTAAGATTTAGAAGTTCTTTACGTTCTTTACAATTTATTTTTTTAACAAGAGATAAAGATATACAGTAAAATACAATGTTTACATATACAATACTATAATAAATTTATTCTAATTCAAATAAGCTTAAATTAAAATTTAAATCAGCATAATTAAAGGCAGGATGCAGAAGTACTTTACCATTTAATTTATAACAAAAAAAAAAAGATTTAAAAAATATATAATATAAAATAAAATAAACAATGTTTATGTATAACTTATATTATGTATACAAGAAATAAAAATAAATGCAATGTTTCTTTTTAAAATACTACAATAAAATTATTTTAAATTCAAATAATCGATTTCATTTTAATCAGCGGTTAAAAAATACTTCTAAATTGTAAATTAACAATTAATTTATGGTTATTTAAATAAAATTACTTATACTATTTTATATATAAATATTTTATTTTTTACTGCACGTCTTTCTTTCTGCAGTTCATCTGCAGTGTAATTGTACGTGTGTCCTGTGCCGCAGCTTTTTTTACTCTGGTTTTGAAGGCTGTTCTTGGAACGTGAGGAATGTTTTCCAGACATTTTTCTGGTCGTGTCACGTGTTTTTTTGGTTTATATGCTGTAAATGTGTTCTCTGAGGGTCTGTGTATTTACAGACCAAACTGTTTTGCTCTGCCTCAGCTTCTCGACTCTAATGGATGTTCCCTCAAATTCACCTCTGACTTCAGCAAAACCAGAGTTTCCCCGCAGCTCTGGAAATCCCGTCCATCAGTGTCCGGACGCTGGGATTTAACCGCCCGACGGAAACGAGCCATTTCTCTCCACGTGTGCTTGCGTTTCAAACACACTACATGAGCAAAAACTCAGCAGAGCATTGTTGAGAATAATAATCATCATATCAGCAATAATGTTATTTTCTGTAGCACCTTTAAAAGTTACATCTCAAAGCACTAGAGTAAAAATAAAATAATGCATTCACATACAAAATTAAAACATCACATAAAAGCCACCCTAAATAGTACTAACCTAATAGAGAGTAATAATCCTGTTGAATTGATTCATGACTTCAGAAGTTTTCAGTGTGCAATCCAAAAATGAAGGAAAAACTGGGTTAAATGTCAATACAAAATGCATTTAACAATATAAACATAGCAAAAGGTTTTGATGTAAAAAGTCAAGCTCTACAGTATTTTTGTACAAATTCATTTGTCACATGATACTATTGGTAATATTATCTTTATGCTTTAAAAGAGACATTTATGCACTTACATTGCATTCAAGGTCTGTATTTTATCAGTTGCTTGCATTCACTGGGAACTGAACCAGCAACCTTGGAGTCGTTCTGCTGTTCGTTATTTTCTGTTGCTTATGCTTAGGCATTATGCAAAACACATATATACATTAAAAAGCACTAATCTAGATGACTGTCCTTGGGTTTTGTTAAAAACTGTATTTGTGAGCTTCAGGCCTGCTGTTTTGTTTACCAGATCTTTTTGTTGTTCATTTTATATTGCAATGTTGGTAATGCTATCGTTATGCATTTAAAGGCATGCATTTACATTGCATCCAATTTTATCAGTTGTGTAACTTGCATTCACTGGGAATCAAACCCACAGCCTTGGAGTCGTTCTATTGTTTATTTCCATTCATCTGTTTAAAGGGATAGTTCACCCAAAAATGAAAATTTGATGTTTATCTGCTTACCCCCAGGACATTCAAGATGTAGGTGGCTGTTTCTTCAGTAGAACACAGACGAAGATTTTTAACCGTTGCAGTCTGTCAGTCATATAATGGCAGTCAATGGCTACGGTTTGAGTTCTACTGAAGAATCAAAGTCACCTACATCTTGGATGTCCTGGGGGTAAGCAGATAAACATCAAATTTTCATTTTTGGGAGAACTATCCCTTTAATATCAGTCCGTTTAGTTTCTGTTGTTTATGCTTATACAACATTGCAAAATGCAGAATATACATTAAGAAGCACTAAACTGTAGACGACTGTCCTTGGATTTGAGTAGCAAATAAGGATTGTCATGAATAATAGTATTTGTGAGCTTCTGGCCTCATGCTGTTTTGTTTCTCAAATCTGTTTCGCCTCCAATCAAACTCCACAGTATTTTTGCACAAATTATGATGTCAAATGGTAGTATTAGTAATGGTGTCTTTATGCACTAAAAGTCACACATTAAAGGATAAATGTATGCATTTAAATTGCATTCAAGGTCTGCGTTTTATCATTCACTGGGAACTGAACCAGCACCTTTGAGTTGCTCTGCTGTTTGTTATTTTCTTTTTTTTTTTAATGCTTATGCATTATGCATAATACAAGTATGTACATTAAGAAGCGCTAATCTAGATGACTGTCCTTGGTTTTGCGCAGAGTTATGCAAATGCACATTTGACGGGCAGGTAGGAAAGTCAATTGAAATACTCAAGCCGAGCACTTTGATTGGACAAACATTTCTTGATCCCACGCCTTCCACAGAATATATATAAACATAGAAATACAATTAGACCACTTAATTTAAAAAGAAGTCCACTTCCAAAACAAAGATTCACATATAATGTACTCACCCCCTTGTTATCCAAGATGTTCATGTCTTTCCTTCTTCAGTCGTAAAGAAATTTGTTTTTTGAGGAAAACATTTCTGCATTTTTCTCCATATAATGGACTGATATGGTGCCCCGAGTTTGAACTTCCAAAATGCAGTTTAAATGCAGCTTCAAACGATCCCAACTGTGGTTGTAAACGAAAGAAGTGTCTTATCTAGTGAAACGATTGGTTATTTTAATAAAAATAATACAATTTATATACTTTTTAATGTCAAACGCTCATCTTGTCTCACTCTGCCTGGACTGGTTTTTTTTTGGTTCATGACAGTTAGGGTATGTCGAAAAACTCCCATCTCATGTTCTCCCTCAACTTCGAAAATCATCCTATATCGCTGTTTTACCTTTTTTTTGGTTAAGGGTGTTTGATCTTTGCATGTTCACTTTGCAAAGACTGGGCTGGTACTTCTGCAGCCATGTAGGATGATTTTGAAATGATTTTTGAAGTTGAGGGAGAAAATACGATTGAAGTTTTTCGAAGACAAGCATTTGAGATTAAAAAGTATTTAAACTGTATTTTTTTTATGAAAATAACCGATCGTTTCACTAGATAAGACCCTTCTTCCTCAGCTGGGATCATTTACAACCGCATTTGGGATAATTTGAAGCTGCATATAAACTGCATTTTAAAAGTTCAAAATCGGGGCACCATAGCAGTCCATTATATGGAGAAAAATGCAGAAATGTTTTCCTCAAAAAATGATTTCTTTACAACTAAAGAACTAAAGAAAGAAAGACATGAACATCTTGGATGACATGGGGATGAGTACATTATATGTGAATCTTTGTTTTGGAACTTCTCATTTAATGGCTATCGGGATGTGAAGAGACTTTCAACCAGCATAACAAAAAAGTTTCTAAAGACAATCACTTATTGCACCTTTAAGGTCACACATTAAAGGATAAATGTATGCCTTTAAATTGCATTCAAGGTCTGTGTTTTATCATTCACTGGGAACTGAACCAACAACTTTAGAGTCACTCTGCTGTTCGATATTTTCTGTTTTTCATGCTTATGCATAATGCATTATACAAATATATACATTAAGAAACACTAATCTAGATGACTGTCCTTGGGTTTGAGTACAAAATAAAACAAAACAAAAAAAAAGTCATGAAAAACAGTATTTGTGAGCCTCAGGCCTTGAGAAAACAATACTTTTGTTTTGCAGATCTTTTGTTGTTGATGTTAAAAGTCAAACTCTGCAGCATTTTAGCACAAATGAATCTGAACATGGTGATATTGGAAATGCCATTTCTATGCAAAAGATACATTTATGCATTTACATTGCATTGATTGTATACATTTTCTCAATTGCTTGCATTACTTGCATTCACTGGGAAACAAACCTAGAAACTTCAGAGTCACTCTACTGTCTATTCAATCTTATTTACTTTATTTTCTGTTGTTTATGCTTATATAACATTGCAAAATACAAATGTGTACATTAAGAAGAAGCACTGATCTAGACAACTGTCCTTGGGTTTGAATAATGATTGTCAAGAATATTTGTGAGCATCAGGCCTTACACTCTTTTGTTTCGCAGATCTGTTGTTGCTGATGTTAAAAGTCAAACTCTACAGTATTTTTGCACAAATGAATGTCAAATTCCAATATTGATAATGCTCTCTTAATCCATTTAAAAGCATGCATCAAAGGATAAATTTATGCATTTACATTGCATTCAGAGTATACATTTTGTCAGTTGCTTGCATTCCCTGGGAACTGAACCAGCAACCTTGGAGTCCCTCTGCTGTTCGTTATTTTGTTTGTTTGTTTGTTTGTTTTTTATGCTTATGCGTAATACACATATATACATTAAGAAGCACTGTTCAAGATGACTGTCCTTGGGTTTGAGTAACAAATAATGATTGTCATGAAAAAAATTTGTGAGACTCAAAATGAAGAGACACATGAATGACAATGAATGAGACACAAATGAATCTGAACATGGTAATACTGGTAAAGCCATGTCTATGCATATAAGGGCATGCAATAAAAGATATAATTATGCATTTACATTGCATTCAATAAATGCATTTTATCAATTGCTTGCATTACAGGCATTCACGGGGAAAGAAACCTAGGATCTTCACAGTCACTCTACTGTCTATTTAATGTTTATGCATTGCAAAATACAAATGTGTACATTAAGAAGAAGCACTGATCTAGACAACTGTCCTTGTGTTTGAGTAACAAATAATGATGGTCATGTGAACTTCAGGCCTTACACTGTTTTGTTTCCCAGGTCTTTTGTTGTTGATGTTAAAAGTCAAACTCTACAGTATTTTTGCACAAATGAATGTCACATTGCAATATTGGTAATGCTATCTTTATGCATTTAAAGTCATGCATTAAAAGATAAATGTATGCATTTACATTGCATTCAATGTATACATTTATTGATGCATTACTTACATTCACTGGGAATTGAACCCACAACCTTTAGAGTCACTCTACTGTTGATCTGTTTAATAGTATTTACTTTATTTTCTGTTGTTTATGCTTATACATTATGCAAAATACAAATATATACATTAAGAAGCAATGATGTAGATGACTGTCCTTGGATTTGAGTAACAAATAATGATGTCATAAAAAACAGTATTTGTGTACTTTAGGCCTCATGCTGTTTTCTTTCCCAGACCTTTTAAAAGTCAAACTCTGCAGTGTTTCTGCACAAATGAATGTCACATTGCAATACTGGTAATGCTATCTTTATGTATTTAAAGTCATGCATTAAAGGAAAAATGTATGCATTTTATCAGTTGCTTGTATTACTTGCATACGTTAGGAATCAGTTAACTTTATTTGCTATCCTTAATGCTTGTACAACATGCAAAAAACAAAATAGAGCAAAATATTATTAAAATAATATCCTGTAGCTCATATGTGTCACTAGCAGCACAGAGGTGATGGATTCAATTCCCAAATGCATGAACTGTATTTTGTATTAAATATAAAGTTTTATGACTCTGATCCAAGCATGTGCATGATATAAATCATGCATAGTGAAATAGCATGATAGTTCGTTCTTGTGTCTTTCTGCAGACTAACATCTTTGTATCTGCAGCAGGTTTACAGAGATCCATTGATGTGTGAGACCCCTGCGGTTATTTTAATCAGGCAGGTAAAGTCGTTCATCACAAAGGTTAATGAATATCTCGCAGCGCATTGAAATGCTTTACAGTATGTTGACATTTGTTGCTCTTTTCCTTTTGTTTTTGTTTTTTCTCTATAAATGGAAAAGCGTGTGAAAATGGCTTCATTCTCATGCAGGACGAGTCGCTCGTATGCAGATTTGGGCACAGATGACATTTCAAAGCACTTATTTGTGCAAATCTTTGTTTTAGATGCTAAAGGTCGCCGAATGAGACCCACTTTCTTCATTTGAATAGAACACGAGGAAAACATGCAAAACTCGTCACCACACCATCGGATAAGCAGGTATGTGTGTGTTTGGTTTGTGCAACATTTTTTGTGGTAGGAATTTGCACCCAGAAGTGATTAAAACCAAACTGAAACAACTTTTGGGGACAGCTGGGAATGTCCTTATTTGTGTAAATTGTACACAAATAAAAATATTTTCAATTCTAAAAATGCAGAAAGGTTTCTGTTGTGTGTACTATATTTAGGGGACAGGTTTTACACCCAGATGTGAGCTATACCTTTTGCGGACTTCTGTAGGTGTAGAAATGGTACAAAAATAAAGTGAAAATTTTTTTTTTCTTCTTTTTCTGTAAAAACACATATTTTCTGTTAAGGTTATAGTGTGGGTTGGGGTGTATTTATAGTTGATTATATATAAAAATATTTTTTTTTACCTGATAGAAGTCCATGTCAATGTGTTATTATCAAGGTACTTTATGATTTCTAGTATGTGTATCAATGTTGTTTTATTATTATTTATTATAGGTTTTTTATTAATTTTTATTAATCTTAGCTTTCTTTTTTATTTTCTTTTTTTTTTGTCTTTGTTATGTGCTTTTGTCATTTTTTATTACTTTTATGTTTGTTTGTTTTTTAATATTATTATTATGTAAGTTTTAATTCTTCTTAGAATTTTAGATAATGTTTTAGTAATTTTTTAGGTGTTTTAGTTGTCATTTTTTATTTTTTTTTTTTTAATTATTACTGTGTAGGTTAAATTTGTTTTGTTTCAATTTTAGTTAATGTTTTACAATTTTTTTAATTGCTTTTGTAATTTTTATTCATTTTGTAATTTTTATTAAATTTGTGTTGTTTTAATTTTAGTTAAAATTTTACTATTTTTTGTACTTGCTTTTGTCATTTTTATTGGTTTTTTTTTTTTAATATTACTATTCATGTTTAATTTATTTCAGTTGTAGTCAATGATTTGGTACTTTTGCTTGTGTGCTTTTTTATATATTATTATTTAAGTTTCATTTTCATTCAAATTTTAGATAAAATTTGTTTTGTTTCCATTTTAGTTAATGTTTTAGTATTGTTTTTATTTGCTTTTGTCATTTTTATTAGTTTTTTTTTTTAAATAGTACTATTTAAATATTTTTTTTTTATTTCAATTGTAGTTAATGATTTGGTCATTTTGCTGTGTGCTTTTGTATTTGTTTTTTTTTTAGTATTATTTTAATTTTCATTAGAATTTTAGATGTTTTAGTCATTTTTTCAGTGTTTTTGTCATTTTATTAAAATAATGCTGTATATGTTTAATTAGTTTTGTTTTAATTTTAGTTAATGTTTTAGTCATTTTTTATTTGCTTTTGTCATTTTTATGTATTTTATTTATTTTTAATATTACATTATATTTACATTTAATGTATTTATATAAAGATTTGGTCATTTTTCTGTGTGCTTTTTTTCTTTTTCTTTTTTATATTATTGTTTAAGTTAAATTTTTATTACATTTTTTTCTTAATTTTTTAGTAATTTCATGTGCTTTCTTCTTTTCTTAGATATTACTATTTTGTTTTGGTTTTTTAATCCCATTAGGTTGTTTTAGTACTTAAACTTATTTGCCAAGGCAACATTTTGCTTAAACTTTTTTTATCTAAAATGTATCATTTTTTTTAATGAATTAGTATGATTATATTAGCTTTATTTAATTTAAAAATGTTTTTAATAGTTTTAGTAACAGTAATAGCCCTGATGTGTAGTTTGATGTTTAATTTTTTCTGTCTTGTTAAAGTAAAGTCAAGTGTTTTTAAGGCACAAACAGCATCTGAATTGCATCTTTACATGTTTTATTCTGCCAGTCACTAAATGAGCGTTAAATCATCCTGTGAGAGGAAAGAGATATTATTCAGTGTCGTCATAATGAGCATCAGTTCACAATAGCGCAGAAGGCAAGAAGAGTGAAATCATAGAGATGCTCCACCTGAAACCTCTCGAAAACGTCACGCGTAATCGCTGCTCAATCATCAGGCTTTCATATTGAAATACTGTGTTCAGGAAGGACAAAAAAATGGATGAAAAGTCATTTAGTTTCTCTAAAACGCTCAAATTTGTGTGTCGAGTGTCTTGAGACGTGAATGATGTGAATCGAATGAAGCGGGGCATGTTGTCACATGTGAATGTTTCTCAGAGTGGCTTTATTTATGAAGGTCAGTTTCCGTATAAACACAAACCTTAAAGTCCTGGCTACAAAAAAAAAAAAAAAAGCAGTTCACTTAAACCCGGTTACTGAGTTATAAGAACTTCCCCATGTGACAACTAGCCCCGCTAGCTTCTCTGATTGTGAATGACGATTAAAACATTTATTTTGAATGCAAGAATAAAATCAAAGTCATGAAATATCCATCACAGCACTTTTTTATTCTGTCAAGTTAGTGTGACAGTAATGTAATGCTAAACACTTCATACTGTGGAGTCAAAAAGTCCAAAAATGTTTCTATATTCTTTTATTACAAATTGTATTATCATCATAATTTGACTGGGAAGTTGAACCAAAAAGTGATCTTAATAATTTAAGCATAACCAAAACCTGATGATTATGATCTCCATTATTTGAGATGTTAAAGATGTTTGTTTTCTAATTTTGGTTATAATTTTTAATATTTATTTGTAATATATTATATACATTTAATATATTATTATAATTATATATTTTAAATATAATTGTAAATATATTATTTATTTTTTATTGTTTTATTGAATAAAAATAAATTATTAGTATAATTTATTCTAAACACGGCAAAAAATAAATACATAAAAAAAATATATATAAGTATATTACTATACATTTAATTAATTTATTTAAATTTTAGTTAATGATTTGGTAAGTTTGCTGTGTGCTTTTTTAAATATTATTATTTGGGTTTAATTTTTATTTGAATTTTAGATAATGTTTTAGTACTGTTTTTGGTGTTTTGTCTTTTTTTTTAGGTTTAATGTTTTTTTTATTTTAGTTAATGTTTTAGGTTTTTTTTTATTTGCTTTTGTCATTTTTTTTAAATATTACTATTTACATTTAATTTATTTATTTCAATTGTAGTTAACGCTTTGGTAATTTTGCTGTGTGCTTTTGTTAGATATTTCGGTTTGGGTTACATTTATTTTTATTTACATTTTTACTTAATGTTTTTTTTTTAGATATTACTATTTTGCTATGTGCTTTTGTTATTTTTATTAGTTTTGTTCTTTTTTATATGACTATTTAGGTTAAATTGTTTTTTATTTCCATTCTAATCAAGCTTCTCAAAAAAAGGGGAGGAGACAGGATTATTTTTATAAATATGTGCATATTTTCCTTTTTTCTTTCTTTCTTTCTTTCTTTCTTTCTTTTTATTGTTCTAACCATAAACTTAATACTTAATATGTATACTTTTTTCGCAAAACAAGAGTTGTATGTTAAGTCATTTTGCTTCTCAAGTAAATGTATTTTGAATTAAAATTTAGTTTTTTTGTATTGAAAACAAGACAAAAATACTGAGTAAGAAAACCATTTTTGCAGTGTTCATGAACCATTTTTAGAATCCTTCAGACATCATGTGGTTGTGGTTGATGGAAAGACTTTTAACCCATTTTTCTTTCTTTTTCTCAATCTTCATGAGGTCTTTTCATGTTAAACAGGATACAGACGAACAGTATGAGGCTTCAGCACTAAATGCCAGTGAACTGTGAACAGCTGAATGTTTCTCTGAAGCTTCATTGATTCACGCAGCAGAAGCTCCAGCAGACGTCTGGACTCTTCTGAGATGGATCGGTTTGTGTGTGTTTATATCATGTTTTATATGAACATGCAGCTGAAATATGAGCTCAATATCTGCTTCACATTCAGATCAATTTAATAAGCCTTTCTCGCACTCGTCCAGTGACGTCTGAGCAGAAATAATGGCATTTGGCCCTCAGCGAGATGAATCGTCTCATAACACAGATTGGGTTTGGAGTCCATTTGCGGCCGGCGAGTGTTTGTGAACACTGAGGGTGAATGTCATTAATGAAGCACTTTTAACCGTGTTAATAGTTCGATAATGAGGCTCAGTGACACGCCACGTCCATTAAGCTACATTACCAACGGAATAAAACAAGACGCTGTGAAACACACTCAAGATGTCAGTTTATAGCAGCGCAGTGAATGTGAAGCAGGTTGTGGTTTAATATCAGGCCCGAAGGACTCAAACCAAAGCAGGATCTTTCCTCTGTGTTTGTTTCAGGTGGATTCAGATCCTGCAGAGTCACATCTGTCCATTCAGGAACATCATGAATCATCTCCTGCAGCGAATCAAATCTTCACATCTGAGTTTTCACAGACTTTTGCCATTTTCTTTTCATTTTAATTAACTGATGTTTGGAAAGTGCGGCTGTTCTGTTGTTGCTTTTTCACAACAAACTATTACATCGAAGCTCAATCTGCACTACAGACCCAGAACATCACAGCGACTTTAGGGTGAACACATACACAAAAACAGATGATACTGTAATGCAATAAACATTCAACATAAAACGTAAATGTAAAACTAATGTGCATAACTGATGAGAGAGAGAGAAAAAAAAGAGAATTCTGGAAATGTCTATTTAGAGTGTTTCATTGTACATTATAAGATGACTTGTTCTTTTTCTACAATTCCAAAAACTAAAAAAATCTTTCAAATAAAATAAAATACTCACATTACTTATCCTTAATAGCAATGGCAGATATCTCTCCAGTCATTTCTGACTGAAACTCAGTATTACTCATATTTTTGTCTTGTTTTCCTGTACAAATACCTAAATATCCTAGAATCAAAAAGAGTTATGATATACAGTCTTTTTTTTCTGGGAAAATGATCAAAATTAAGCGAGTTCATCCTTAAAGGTTCCAAGATGTTCATGTCTTTCTATCTTCAGTCGTAAAGAAATTATGGTTTTTGTGGAAAACATTTCATTTTTCTTCATATAATGGACTTGATTGGTGCCCTGATTTTGAACTTCTAGTATAAATGCAGCTTTAAAGGGCTCTAAACGATCCCAGCAGAGGAAGAAGGGTCTTATCTAGCGATGCGATCTTTTTTTTTTTCGAAAAATAAAAATTTGTATACTTTTTAAGCACAAAAGCTTGTGTAGCACAGGCTCTGGGATGCGCATTCTTGAATGATTCGTTCATTTTGAACAAATCTTTTATGTGACTCGGAAAGAACGAGTCGTCTCGGGGAGTGATTCATTCAGTCGCGCATGTGCAACATCCTATTAGGTTCTGTACTGGAATTAGTTCACCTGTTTCGAGTCTTCGGGTTCAAGTTGAAAAACCCGAAACAGGTGACCTAATCAATTCTTTTTCCGGCTCACACTGCATTGGTTGAGCTTATGGGGCTGTCACGTGATGAACGAATGACTCAAACCCGAAAACTTGTCAGATAAGAGGTGAGGTGAGCTAATCATAGACTAAAGACCCAGGTAAACAATGAATTATGGCATTACAGTTTTGTCTTGTTTGTAGTGTGAACATTTGTGTAAGCAGTAGATGTGTTAGGGAAGTAACAATTATAATAATTATATTTTGCTAAAATGAATGAAATTAACGAAATAGATTTGTTCACTTTGCTGAATGAGACTCAAAGGTCCGAGTCGGCGGAGTATGGCGTATGTATGGCGAGTATGGCGAAAAACTCCATCTTATTCTCTCCTACAACTTCAGAATCGTCCAACGTCGTTGTACCTTTTTGTTTGTAAACAGCATTTGACTTACTTGCACTTTCTTAGTCTTTGCGCATTCGCTTTGTAAACACTGGGTCTGTAGTTTCGCCTACGTTCGGTGTGACTTTTCGACCTGATTCAATAGTATGTGAACGCACATCCCAGAACCTGTACTACACAAGCTTTTGTGCTTAAAACATATACAAATTATTATTTTCCGAAAAAAATGACAGATCGTTTCGCTAGATAAGATTTTTCCTCTGCTGGGATCGTTTAGAGCCCTTTGAAGCTGCATTTAAACTACATTTTGGAAGTTCAAAATCAGGGGCACAATTGAAGTCCATTATATAAAGAAAAATCCTGAAATGCTTTCCTCAAAAACCATAATTTCTTTACGACTGAAGACAGAAAGACATGAACATCTTGGATGACAAAAGGGTGAGTAAATTATTTGTGAACTGTTGTTCTGGAAGTGGACTTCTCCTTTAGGTAAAGTCTCAAGTCTCAATTTATTTATAAAGCACAATTAAAAACAACTACAGTTGACCAATGTGTTGTACAGTGCTCTAAGAGACTTATAAAAACATGTATACAAACCAAGCAACAGACAACAAACAACATCACAAGTCATAGGCTATAGTAAAGAGATGCATTTTTAACTTTGATTTAAAAATATGTCATGTTGGTGCAGGTCTAATATGGACTGGTAACGTCTTCCAAAGTTTAGGTGCGGCTACGGCAAAAGCTCAGTCCCCCCTAGATTTCATTTTGAACAGTTAACTAACTCTTGCTGGCAGACCTAAGAGTTCTTACCGGATGATATTCACGCAACAAGTCAGAAAAGTAGGAGGAAGCAAGGCCATTTAAACATTTAAAAACAAAGAAAAAAAAAAAAAAAAAAAAAATTCTAAAGTGCACTGGGAGCCGACAGAGATAAAGAAAAAGAATATGTTCGTATTTACTGTACGAACACCGGTTAAAAGATGTGTAGCCGCATTTTGGACCATTTGTAAAACTGTATATATTAATATTGAAAAACTCTTTATTCCCAAATACAGGGAATTACAATAATCAATTCTAGAAGAGATAAAAGCATGAATTGCAATTTCAAGGTGCTTCAAAGAAAGGAAGGTCTTCACTTTAGCCAATGCCCTTTGTGTGTAAAAACTTGATTTGACAACTAAATTTATTTGCCTATCAAATTTAAATGCACTATCCAACAAGACACCCAAGTTTTTTTAAACATGATTTAACTGCAGAGGATTAAACAGAATTTACATGAGAAATGTTTGAGACTTCAAAAGATCCAAACATAATGATCTCGGTTTTACTTTCATTTAGAGTTAAAAAGTTCAAAGACATTCAGGCTTTGACATCAGAAAGACAGGGAGTCTACACCATTTTTGTGCTCCAGGTACTAATAAAGTTGAGTATCGTCTGCGTAGCAGTGATAGTGCAAGCCATGCTTTTCAAAAATAGAGGTTTAAGGAAGCATATATAAAGAAAACAATAAAGGGGCTAAAATTGAGCCTTGGGGGACCCCACAAGGCCGCCCCTGAATAACATCGCCCTATGTTGATTGAGAAGCTTTTTACGATATGACTGAAACAAACTTAATGCAGTTCCTCTGATGCCCACAACTTGCTTCAGCTGAGCAAGCAAGACCTCATGGTCAGCTGTATCAAATGCTGCACTTAGAGAGTCACCTGAGTCAGTGGCCATTAAAACATCATTCAAAACTTTTACAAGCGCTGTCTCTGTAGAGTGCAAGTTGCTTAAACCTGATTGGAAAACATCAAAAATCTTATTGTCATTAAAAAATCTCTGCAGCTGGTGAAAAGCCACTAAAATTAGATAAAACTGTTGGATCCAGATTAGAACTTTTTAAAAGAGGTTTAACAATTAATTCAAACAATCAGGTACAGTTCCTGATTCCAGGCACTTTTTAATAAAAAAATAGAAAAACAGCACATCAAAAACCTAATATGAATAAAAGAAAATATGACGTCACAATGAGACCCGGAAGGCTTTAGTTGATTGACAAGCTCATGTAAGAAACAGAACTGAACTGGCTAAAGGTAGCACTGGGATATGAAAGAACAGCTGGAGCATAAGTAGAAGAACTGATATTCTGCCTGATTTTCCTTATCTTCTCTACAAAAAAATGACAAAAACTTTCACACATATCAACTGTTTCAGAAAGGTACGCTCTTAAAAATAAAGGTGCTTTAAAGCCATTTTTGGTTTCACAAAGAACCGTTTAGTTAAAGGTTCTTTAAAGAACCATCTCTTACCATTTTATAATCTGAAGAGCCTTCTTTCACCACAAAGAACCTTTTGTGAAACAGAAAGGTTCTTCAGATGTTAAAGGTTCTTTATGCAACCATTTAGACAAAAAAGCTTCTTCTATGGCATCATGAAGCACCTTTTTTTAAGAGTGTAATTACAAACAGGTAGATTCACAACAGCATTTATATTAAAGAGCATTATTGCTCTATGAGCATTTTTATCAATGAGCTCAGATAAACACACAGACTTAGCCGATCCTAAAGCTTTCTGATATTGAGATAAAGAAGACTAAGATTTCTTAAGAAATCTGGAGTCTATCTTTCTTCTACCTTCTTTCAGCTTTTCTGCAAGTCTGTCGAAGATTCAAGAAATATTATCTGCCAGTGGGGTCAGAAAATCAAAGAAAACAAGAAAAATTAGATTATTTGTCATTCTTGGAATTTCATTGTAAAATTTTTCACTGTAAATTATAAGATTTGTTCTGTTTCGATTCCAAAAACATTTAACTAGTGTTGGGGTGACGTATTACAAGTAACGCGAGTTATTTAATCAGATGAGTTTTTTCAAGTAACACATTAGTTTTAAATTTACAAGAATTTTTTTTTTCTTTTTGTTTTCCTGATTGTTGACAGGTGAGAAAAAGTGCACTCTAAAAAACAAAAAATAATTTGTTACCTGACTGCCTTAAAAATTTAAGTTCAGTCCACTCAAAAAAAAACTTGAAATGTTAAGTTGTACTAAGTGACAACTTAGATATTTGAGTTGATTCAACTTAAAATTTTAAGGCAGCTGGGTAACAAACCCAGCTTTTAAGTTTAACAAACCAAATATCTAAGTTGTCACTTAGTACAACTCAACATTTCAAGTTGACTGAACCTATTTGAGTTTTAAGGCTGCACTTAACAGTATTTAACTGTAAAAGTACATGAAATGTTCCATTATATTTATTACATTAAATGTACTCAAGTTTTTTACCATATATAGTAAGAGAACTGATCACTAACCAGGTTTTAAACAGGTTTTTACCCTAAACTTTGTAGTTTTTAAACCTCTAAAATGATGAAAATTTATTTACAGTAAGACTTTGCATATGTAAACACGACTCATTTTTTTTTTCAGAAAATCTCAAATATCACCTAAAGAAAAGAAAAGAAAAGAAAAGAAAAAAAAGAAAAAGGGGGGGAAAATACAGGTAATTTTTTGCTAGGTAATTATTCATTCATTGCACAATTAAGTGCAAACTTCAAACATTTTAGATATTTTTTTTACATTATATTTACACAGGTTTTCACTGTATGAAGTAAGAGAACTGATCACTAACCAGTTAACAAGTTTTTACTTTTTTACGTTTTTTTTTGTTTTTTTTTTTTTTTGGTTTTTTTTTACCATTAAAGTTATAATTTATTTACAGTAAGGCTCTGCATATGCAAACACTACTGATATTTTCTTTAGAAAATGTCAGATATAACCAAAAGAAAAGAAAAGAATAAAAGAAAAAGGGAAAAAATACTGGTAATTTTTTTTTCATTGATTTTATGGACATTTCTGTTAATCCAATACAGTATTCAAAAAAAAAAAAAAAAAAAACAAACAAACACTTAATACAAAAATACCAAATTGAATCTCCTAATATAGATTTTTTACAGTGTAATTTCTTTATTCTTCTTTGCTTGTTTGTTTGTAGCTTGTAGACACAACTCAATGTGTGACTCTGTGACCATTTAAAAAAGAAAAATGTGTGTGAGAAAGACCTGGATCTATCAGAGCAGATGGTGAACATCAAACCAGTGCATTGATGAGGCCTTGAAAACCCTGGAGGTCTGTGTCTGTCTCTTTCTGATCATCCTGCTGCACAGAAACGCTCGTTTTCATCCGAAGCCCTGTTAAAAAGTTCAGGTTTGTGTCAAAGCACCGATTGGTTTCATGTTAAAGCTTTTGTGTCAAACACACATATCTCTGTATGTTCCAGTGTCACAGCAAAAGCATGCTCATGTTGAGGTTAAATCGCTCCGTGTATGCTCATCTGTATCCACAAAAACTCGGATGCAGCAAATAAAAAGCCCATGCGTCGTCCGTCAATATGTTATTTATCTGTTCAATGCAAAACACGATCAATGCGTTCATATCTGACAGAGGAGAGTTATTGATCTGAAAGCCAAAGCCACATTATTTCAGTCAGTGAATTATGGTGCCGTCAAATCTCAAACCATCAGAACTTGAAATAACTGTCCACGAGAGAATCGTCTGATCCGGCTAATGAAAGAGAGCACAATTCATTCTTAAACACTCGTATTGATCACCGGGAATCCGTTTGATTCAATTTTGAGTTCCAGGAAACATATATAGACTCAGTTTGATGTCTAAAGTGTCCCGTAAAGATGAAGGCAAGAGGGAAATGGAAATGAATGGCAGCTTTTAGTTCGACGTCTCGGAAGAGAGTTTGAGACTCACGCAGTAGAATGCGAGTTAGCCGTGTGTCAGTTTGCACAGAAAAACACCAGTGTTATTTTAGTATTATTTATGGTGACACTTTATTTTAAGAGCCAATTCTCACTATTAGTTGTTTATTAGCATGCATATTAATGGCATACTGTGCATAACCATACTTTAGATCCCAGAGGGTTAATCCACCACATACCTAAACTTAACTACCTTTCTATCAGTATACAAGCAGCAAATTAGTTTATTGAGGCAAAAGTTATAGTTAATAGTGAGAATTGGTGCTTAAAATAAAGTCCTGCGCTTATTTATTTAATAAATTATACCATTAGTATTTTGAATAACCATTATTTTTATATTTTCACTTTTCATTTTAGTTTAATTTTCAGTGGTTTTTTTTATTATGTTTTTTTTTTTTTTTTTAATATAATTCTCTATAGCTTTCATTTATTTTTATTTCAAGGCAAAATTTCCAATTGTCATTTACATTTTTTTTAATCTATAAAATAAGTTTTTTGACATTTTGTTATGTGTTTTTGTATAAATATATTTATACTTTTTATATAAATATATTTGGCTTTAATTTATTTTTATTTACTACTTCTACTTAAACTTATTTCAGTTACTTTCCAAGGAAACTTTTCTAATTTTCATCAAAGGTTTTTTTTATGTAATAAATTTTTGTAATATTTATAATTTTTATACATATAAATATTTATAAAATATGTTTTAGTAATTTTTTTAAAAAATGTTTATCTATAGCTTTCATTTATTTTTATTTCAGTTTTAGTCATTTTAGTACTTAAACTTATTTCAGTTATCTGCCAAGGCAAAATTTCCATTCCAGAGGTTTTTTTTTTAATCTAATATTTATATTTTTAATGAAATCTAAAAATGTATAAAATACATTTTAGTAATTTTGTTGTGTTTTTATACTTTTAATTTAATTTTATTTATTTACATATTTCTCTGTAGCTTAATTCATTTTTATTTCCATTTAGGTAATTTTAGTACTTCTACTTTAACATATTTCAGTTAACTAATGCAACATTTCTAATTTTCATTTAAGTTTTTTTAATCTAATATTTATCATTTTATACATATAAATATTTATAAAATATGTTTGAGTAATTTTGTAATGTTTTTTTGTACATTTTTGTTATTTAAAAAAAGTAGTGTGTCAGTAGGAAACATCAGTTTACATTTCCAAACATTCTGTTTGCCATTAATTGTAATAATCTAGTGAGATTTTTGTTTGCACAGGCAGTCTGACAACAGCCAGTGCTCCACACGGACATCTGATCTCACCATCATCCAGTCTTCCTGGAATGACATGAAGACACAGAACAAACTGAAACAGACTAAATCCAGAAGAACTGTTTCAACTTCTCCAAGATGTTTCAAGTAACCTACCTGCAAAGCTACCTGAAAAACTCTGCACAAGTGCACCTAGGGCAAAAGCTACTTTAAACGCAAAGGATGGTCACATCAAATGCTGATTTATTTTAGTTAATAGAAGTTCATTGATGAAGAAAATCTATTTATGACATTGTTTTTGACAGCATCCTCATTTTATGTGCCTAACTGCCTAAACATTTGAACAGTACTGTAGCTTTGTAGGTGTAGGTCTCTTAAAGCATCTTGGAGATGTTGCCACAGTTCTTCTGGATTTAGTCTGTCTCCGTTTTTTCTGTTTCTTAAGACAGACTGGATTGAATGATGGAGAGATCAGATCTCTGTTTGCACAAGGAGTCTGACAACAGCCTGTGCTCCATACAAAAATCTCACTGGATTATTATAATTAATAGCAAAATGAATGTTTAGAAATGTAAACTGATATTTCCTACTGACACACTACAGCAAAAGATAGAAATAACTTACTTTAAACCATTTTTTAGCTGATGAAAATACTAGTGGCCCAAGACTTTTGCACAGTACTGTATATATATATATATATATATATATATATATAGGCTATAGACCCGTTTTTATGTCCAAAATGTCCCGTAAAGATAAAGGCAAGTGGGAAATGGATGGCAGCTTTTAGTTCAGTAAGTGGACGAGCACTTTGTCCTATAAAATAGAGTCCTAGGCCTTATTTCTGATGTGGTTTTATGTCATTTGATCCAATCATTGTACACAAGAAAATACTCTCCGGCTTTTATGGAGGAACGGAGCGGCGGGTCGAGCTGCAGTCAATTGTGTGGCAATTTTCCGCCGGCGAAACCTGCAGCCGTGCCCTTCACGACTCTAATTCGACAACAGCTTGAGGCGAACGCCAATCCCATATTTTAGCTGTAATGTGATTTCCTCTTCCTGCTGTTTCCTTCCCCCCCCACTGATGTCCTGCAACATCTTTTTAGCTATAACCAACCATCATCATCATCATCATCGTCATAGTCCTGATCTTTCTCCGCTGTTTATATGCAAACGTAACGTCCTCAGAGATAATGCCATCAGGATAAACACTTGTTTTGTCTCCCCACACAGCAGGCGGTTCATTCGCTCCACCAAAAAAAGTCTCGAACAAATGAAATGCATTTTTGTTTGTGCTATGAAAGGCCTTGGAGGTGATCGCGGCTCTGGAAACATCTCGCGGTGGTTTTGTTCTTTGATATGCAGGAGCTCGAATCAAACCGACACACAAAGACGCTGTGATTGTCGTCTCAGAACAGACGCACAGCTGTGTTTATGATCGCAGCGCTTTGTGCTAAAGGCATCATCTAAGACCCCCAAACAGACTGTCGTTTAACGTGTCGAGCTCGCATTCTTCAGAAGATCTGTGTTTCTGTCTGACTCACAGCATTTGAATGTCTTGGAAGGAGTTTGAGGAGGTGTTTCTCACAGCAGCAGAATGTGAGGCGGTCCTCTGTCAATTTGCATTAAAAATAAATAAGAACAGTGTCATTTTAGCATCATTTATATACCAGTATAGTTTTATTAGGAATGCACCTATGTATTGGACACGTCATCAGCCAGCCAGTTGCTTAAAAACAGGCGTTGATCAGGCCCAATTATATCCTGTCAGTCAAAAGAGGGAAGAAAAACATGTCTGACAGCGACTTGTGTGAAGAAAATGTTTCTTAGGGCTGTTCAAGTTAACCCTGCTTCTGTTTGACCCTATGAATCACCTGTAGTTCAAGCCCCAGGTTGCCAGATCTGCAGTTTTTCTCTACACCAAACATTAATATTTAATGCACCTGCCATCCAGTGCTTTGTTACTTCTGATAAGAATCAGAATCTCAGCTAGCAAATCTTGTATATAATCTTGTATATAATAAATGCCATATTGATGCTCTTAAATGTGGAGTTTAAGCGGTTGCATGGAACCCAAGTCTTTTCTGCTTTATTACAAGTTATAGCACAGAATAAACATGAATGAACATCAGGTGGTGTTGAAAGAAACTATATAGAAAATATATAAGAAAATATATCATGTCTCATATAATCACTCAATCAGCATTTCAATCACAGAAAGACACCAATAACAGCTTGTGGACAATATGTCACTTCATGTTGCATTTACCTCAGGAAAGTTATCCAGTGTTCACCGTTGGTTAATTAGCTATTAAATCAGCAGAGGGAGCTTATTAGCTGTTAATTATACATGTATGTTTGAATATATCTGGTATGAAGACAATTTTTTAATAAAAACTACCTTATGTGAACTTTGTATACATATGTTTTTGACTGTGATTATATCTGAAAATAAACAAAATTGCATATATAGTAGATTTGTTGTTACAAAATTTTTTACCTGTAATATTATGTACCAAAAGAGAAGCTCCCTGTATAATTTACAGCACTAGTTGGGAGAGATTTTTTCCTTAAGAAAACTGAACTATTGGTATCTATGGAAGCCTGTTTTCGCCAATGAATAAAGAATAAAAAAGTTTTATTGTGACTTTTTCTCTCACATTTCTGACTTTTTTCTCTTAGAACTGCATGATACAAACTTGCAGTTCTGACTTTTTCACAGAATTGCATGATATAAATTCACAATTGCAAAAAATAAAGTCAAAATTGGAAAATATTTTTTTTCCTCACAAATGAGTTTATATCTCCCAATTTTGACTTTTCCCCTCAGAATTGTGAGACATAAACTCGCAGTTGTGAGTTATAAAGTCCAGTTTTGAAGGGAAAAGATATATGTTTTCAGAAATGTTAGTTTATATCTCACAGTTCTGACTTAATAATTCACAATTGCCAATTATAAAGTCAAAATTGCAAGACAAACTCGCAATTCTAAAAAATTAAGTCGCAATTCATTTCTCAAATTTGCAAGTTTATGTCTTACAATTTTGACTATAACCATAACTCAAATATAAATTTATATCCAATTATAAATTTATATCCAATTATTATCCAATTATAAAGTCCAAATTAAGAAAATATAAACTCCCAATTCTAAAAAAATTAAGTCCCAATTCTGAGAAATAAAGTCTTTATTTCTCAGATTTGCAAGTTTGTCCTGCAATTTTGACTTTGTAACTCGCAATTGCGAGTTTATATCACACAATTCTAACTTCATTTCTCAGAATTGCGTTTATATATCTCACAATTCTGACTTTAAAATGTGCAATTCTGATTTTTTTCTCGCTATTTTGACTTTTATGTTTTGACTTCTATGAGTTATGAAGTCAAAATTGTGAGACAAACTCACAATTCTAAAAAAAAATTAAGTTGCAGTTCTGAGAAATAAAGTATTTCTCAAATTTGCAAGATTATGTCTCACAATTTTGTATGCTATGCAACTGTAACTTGACTATATCACACAATTCTAACTTTATTTCTCAGAATTGTGTTACATATAAACACAACTCTGACCTGCAATTCTGTTTCCAAGTATATCTCACAATTCTGACCCCTTTTTTTTTGTTTTGACTGTTTCCTTCAGAATTGTGAAATATAAACTTGCAATTGTGAGTCATAAAATCCAATTTTAAGGGGAAAAAAGACTATGTTTTCAGAATTGCGAGTATGTCTCAGTTCTGACTTGATAATTCACAACTGCAAGTTAAAGTCAGAATTGTGAGATATGAATTCGCAATTCTAAGAAATAAAGTCTTTAAAAGTTTATGTCTCATAATTTTGACTTTATAACTCACAATTGTGCAATTCTGAGAAAAAAATCACAATTTCAAGTTTATATCACGCAATTCTGATTTCATTTTTCAGAACTGAGAGTTTATATCTCACAATTATGAGAAAAAAAAGTCAGACTTGCGAGATATAAACTTGCAGTTGCGAGAAAAAAAGTCAAAACTGTGAGATAAAAATTTGCAATTATCTTTTTGCATTTTTTTTATTCAGTCTTCCTGTTTTCCAGTTGCTCCTTTCACTCCTGCTGTCTGATGATAATGAATTTTCATAAATTGATGATAATGAAAAATGAAGGAGGATGTATATTTCTGCTAACAGCACAAAATAAAATTCCACCACATACTCTCTGCGGCTGGTTTATTTATTTAATTTTCCCATACATCATAATATTCCTCAGTTGACCTTTAAGCTTTACCACTGTGTTTACTAAAATGTAGGCCATGTTTGGCTCGTCTATAGCCTCTGGCTATATTTGTATTGATTTTTCGTAAAACAAATGCACAGGTCATACATTTATTTCAGAGGCATATGAGGGGAGGGATCTGATAAAATAGGAGCAGATTCAGATCCGGCTTGTTCTGACACAAATGAAGTCTTACTGATGCCATTAAGAAAACTGAAAGGGCCACACAACATTAGATTTACCAAAGTCATTGCAGTGTTAAGAAGTGTTTTCTCAACATTTCAACAATGCATCAGCTACACATACATTTTTATTTGAATTATCACTCAGTGGGTCATTTAACCATGTTTTACTGTGTCTTTGGAATGTCTATGTTAACATGACTTAGCATGTTGCTTCATAAAGAAAGATGAAGAAATCTTGAGTCATTAGCACTGTTCTAAATTCACGTCACTTATATCAGAGTTTCTTGTCTGTAACCTTTTCCCTTTCGCACCCTTCAGCTCTCGGCAAACACGGTTTGCCCTGCGGCCTTCGAGCTGCTGCTGGAAAACTGCCTCTGACCCAAGCAATTCAATTAGAGCCATTATAAAGTGATTGAGAGAGGATCAGACCGTCCTCCAAAGTACATACATATTTAATTTCTCCACACACACCATCAAAAACTCAAATGATGGAACAATGTTTGCGTCTAGACTCCCGGTAATAGAAGACAAACCGCCGCTGGTGAAGGTGGGTCTGATGGAAGAGAGCGTTGCGGTCACACTGCGCTGGGTTTGGTGGCAGATTTGGGCGTTTCACAAGGAGGAGTAGCCTAAAAAACTGATACCAAGTGAAATATACCTAAAGTTCTGTTATGAAAGCAGTGAAAACAGTAGGCCTATCTCTATATTCATGTCCTTTTTTTGTTAACCTGCGGACACATTTGTATCTGAGTATACTTTCTTTTTTTTCTGTGTTTTGTTTTTATAGCTTCCCTAATTGTTTCATGTTTTGTACTGTTTAATAAAAAATAAAATACATAAATAAAATGCTTTGCGATACGCTCGGAAATCCCTATTTGAATAATGATTCACGAACTAGTGAAGCTTTGAAACTTTTGTGAATCATTTGTTTCAAAACAGTGGTTCGGACGCGAATCAATCTGCCAAAGTCACGTAATTTCAGTAAATGAAGCGTCATTATGTCATAGCTGTTTCGAAACGTTTCGAAATTTCAAGGGTTTGCTATAATATTCCTAGAGGCAAATTTTATGGGGCATCTCTTATTGAATTAATAGACTGAAAGGAAGCCTGGTTGTTACCTCACAAGTACTGCACTTTAAATAAAATAAAAGAATTTCATTTCAAGATCCTTCATTAAATATATATTCTGTAAACGATACGTTGGCAAAATATATGGATGTTGACAGTTCATGCTCATTTTGTGGGATTCAGGATGGAACACTGATTCATTTATTTTTTCAATTTTTTTATTCATAAACAAAAATTCTCTAAATTGCAGCCTTCCTTTTCACATTTCTTAACTGAAATTGATGCTTTCCTTAAATCTCTTAGATTGATTAAAAACAGAAAAAGTGATAGATTTTTTAAAATATTATAAGGATTGTTTTGGTAATACCACTGATGAATAAGGTTTTTTCCTCTGTATGTGTTTACGTTATTATTATTATATGAATTTGTTTATTTATTTTAAGTTATCATTAATATGTTTTTAACTTTGTATGTGAAACTTTACAAGATATGTTTTTCTTCTTCTTAGTTTTTTCTTGTGAAAGTTTGGTCTGTTCTGTACTTTCTGTATATGTTTAATGTTTGCATTAAAAAAAAAAAAATCAATGGTTTGCCAATTGGGGGGCAATGATCACTGTAAACCTGTGAATCATCCGAGTTCATTGAGTTTAGAACAGCTCTGTAGTTTTAACCTGATCTCGAGTCAGTTTAATTAATTTGTAGACATTTTAACGAGACATTTGTGTAATTAAAAGGATGAGAAGTAGTTAACAGTCTCTTACTGGCCTCTATATACCAGCTCTCCATAAAACAAACAAAACAAGCCCTGCAAATTAAAATAAAATATTTTAAAAACCACCTTGTATACAGACACTTAATATTTAATGGTATTTTATAATCTTTACTGCAGTTAATGTTTACATTAAATCAAACATTTGCAATGGGTTTTTAAAGGCTTGTTTTAAAAGCTTGTTTTGGTTTAGCTTGTTTTTGTTACATTTACACACTTTTGACCAGCAGGCGTCACTAGCGTGTGGCGTTTCAGTGAATCATTTTGCGAAGCAATTGGTTCAATTGATTCGAAGCTTCGAAAAGGTTCGTTCCTATCACTATCACGAACATGCTCCAAAGTTCCGATGTAAATCAAATGACTCACAATATGCCGTTCTGAATGATTCGCGAATCCGCTCTGAAGTTTAGATCGAAATCAAATGATTTGCGAACCCCTTCCTAAATTCCGATCTGAATGAATGTAATGATTCGCAATGCGATTCGAAGTCCTGAGCTGAATAATGGTTTGTGAACCCGTTCGAAATCAAAGATTCGCGATAGTGATTCACAAACCCGCTCCGAAGTTCCGAACTGAATCAAATGATTCGCGAAACGCGATTCGAATTCCCGATCTGAAGTGAATCGCGAACCCGTTCCAAAGCTCCGATGGACATGAAATGATTCGCGTTAGTGATTCACATACCTGCTCCAAAGTTCCGATCGTAGTCAAATGATTCGCGATACGATCCAAAGTCCCGATGTGAATTCGCGAACCCGCTCAGAAGTTCCGAACTGAATCAAATGATTCGCGATAGTGATTCACAAACCCGCTCAGAAGTTTTGATCGAAGTCAGCTGATTCGCGAACCCGCTCAGAAGTTCCGAACTGAATCAAATGATTCGCGATAGTGATTCACAAACCCGCTCCGAAGTTTTGATCGAAGTCAACTGATTCGCGAACCCGCTCAGAAGTTCCGAACTGAATCAAATGATTCGCGATAGTGATTCACAAACCCGCGTTTTGGCAATGCACCCACACAGAGAAATTCTGGTCTGATTTTTTGGTGTTTATTCAATCTTATTTTGTAAGTGACTTCTCATTTTGTTTTAAAGATGCTTTGTTTGGCTTATTTGAATATTCTAAAGAGAATACAGGAAAATATTACATAATTAATTTATGTTTTCTGTTAGCTAAATTTCACATTCATAAACAAAAGTTTACTGGCTCTAAACCTCTTTTTTCTTTGTTCAAAGTGGACTTGGATATGTATGTGGAAACTATCCAAAGTTCTACTAATTTGAAAGCTATGAAAACTGTATCTCTGTATTCATCCTTTGTGTCATCCTAAGATGTAATTTTATTACCCTGTTTTTTTCTTTGTTTGTTACCCTGGCAACAAATCTGTGCATTCTTGTTTATTTTTATTTATTTTATCTGTATTTGTACTGTCTTGTTGTTTTGAATATCTGTAAATAAAAAAAAAAAAAGATTCACAAACCCGCTCAGAAGTTCCGATCGTAGTCAAATGATTCGCGATACGATCCAAAGTCCCGATGTGAATTCGCGAACCCGCTCAGAAGTTCCGATCTAAATCAAATGATTCGCGATAGTGATTCACAAACCCGCTCCGAAGTTTTGATCGAAGTCAACTGATTCGCGAACCCGCTCAGAAGTTCCGAACTGAATCAAATGATTCGCGAAACGCGATTCGAATTCCCGATCTGAAGTGATTCGCGAACCCGTTCCAAAGTTCCGATCGACATCAAATGATTCGCGATAGTGATTCACAAACCCGCTCTGAAGTTTCGATCGAAGTCAAATGATTCGCGAACGCGCTCCAAATGCTGAATTGAATCAAACGATTCGCGAAATGCGCTTTGAAACCCGCTCCGAAGGCCCGAAATGAATCATGTGATTCGCGATACGCTCTCCTAAGTGAGTGTAAACATTGACGAACCCGCTCAAAAAATCCGATCCATCATTTTAAATGCTTCGCGACTCGCGCTTTGAAAATTAAGTCTCGATCTGAATCAAATGATTCGCGATCCGATTGGGGCGCTTCGAAATAGTGAATCATTTTGCGACGCACTGGTTAAACTGATCCGGAGTTTCGAAAAGCTCCGTTTCACCCATCACTACAAAATGGCTTTTCAAAACCATTATAGCCGAAATAAAAAAAAAACAAAAACGAATGGCTCTTTTGAACTGTTTTTGCTAGTGAATAGCTTGAACTGAACGATCGAACTCACGAGTTTGAGTTTGAATCAGTCGGAGCGGCTCCAGCGGAAATGACTCACTCAATTGAATCAGTTTGTCAGTTGTTCTCCGGTTTTCATGCCTACAGCCATGTTTTCACAACACTGTCAGTACTCGGTCGGCTCGCTGTTTTTTTTTTTTTAGATTAGTTAAAATAAGCGAAAAAAGTATGATGTTTACAAATACAATATCTATACTATTCCGAAGATAACGTAACTGCTTTCCACGTCGAAGACATCCAACACAAATCTACGAACATATTCAGGTGAGCTAACCGGTTTATTGCTAACTAGTGAAAACAAACCATTAATTTGACGAGCGGCACGTCAAAATACATGTTAGATGGAAACGTGGTGCAGTATGATCGAGTTTGTAGCTTAATTAAATATATTTTAAACAGTTTGAGGACTGCAGTTAATTTGGTGACATCAGTTTAAACCATCCAGTCATGTCATAACTTTTAAGTTAATGTTTAAATTATATATATATATATTTATTGTAATAATATTTGAGGAAATATTGATATATCTGGTTGTATTAGTCTAAATAGAGTGATAGTCGATGTACTAAATGGACACAAAACGTGCTGAGAAATGTGTAGAGTTAATTCATTGAGAATGTTTCATTTGTGTCGTGTTTGTTAGTGGCTCATGAATCAGTGATTTGGTGTTTGTCACATATACAGTGCTGGTAGTGCAAGTTTGGTGATGGTATATAATAATAATTAAAAAATGTAAATATATATATATATTTATGTATTAAAATTTCACATTTTTACATGTGTAATATTTTATAATAATGAGTCCTGATTCTACACAGGTTTTCTTGAAAGTGTCTGTAAAGCAGCAGCAATGGACTGCAGCTCAGGCTCAGATAATGGAGTTTAGTGACTCGTAGTCCGGCTGTAATCTCATCGATGAGAGCGACTGAAACTGTCACTGCAGAGAGACAGAGAGACACGATGAGGAGAGAAATGCAATATCGCTGAGAGACAGAGCAGTTAAAGGCCAATTTGTGTGTCCAGAGCTGCTGCAGGAGGAGGAGGTGGATCACTGTATCTGTTGGAGAACTTCACTGCATCTCCATTACAGGCAAATCACACACTATCACACAGTGACAGGCCAGATCATATTTATATTGTTCAGCAAAAACACAGAGTGCTCAAAACATGCACGTTTATGATTTGCATTCATATTGTTTGAAATTATAAAAAGGAAACGGTGTAAATCTCACTACCATGATGCTATTGGTAAAAATGGGACTATTGTACTGCATAAAAGTGTGGGTAGTTGTTCTGAGGTTGATGTTTGATAGTCATTTCTGATGACTGATTCATCTCTGTGCAACTGATTCAAGATTTTATTAGTCATATGTGACCCTGGACTGCAAAACCAGTCGTAAGTAGCACAGGTATATTTGTAGCAATAGCCAAAAAACATTGTATGGGTCAAAATTATTGATCTTTCGTTTATGCCAAAAGTCATTTGGATATTAAGTAAAGATTATGTTCCATGAAGATATTTTGTAAATTTTTGACTAGTAATATGCATTGGACGGCTTTAAAGATTAAGATTTTCTCAATATGTAGAATTTTTTTGCACCCTCAGATTTTAGATTTTCAAATTAAAAAAATTCAGCCAAATATTGTCCTATCCTAACAAACAATACATCAATGAAAAGCTTTTTTTTATTTATGCAGCTTTCAGATGATGTATAAAATGTATACAACTTGCAGTGAAATGTAAATCTCATTTTAATTTTAGTTAAATTTTAATCATTTTAATTTTAATGTAAAACATTAAGATTTACAAAAATGATTTTATGTCCATAGAAAGCACATTAAATGTAAGTTAGGTGTCTAATTTTAAGGTTCCAAATAAGTTTTTGGAGAACAAAATGTCAAAATTTGGATGAAATAATGTTACATTGTCACTCAGTGTAATGCAATATTTATGTAAAAATTCAAACAGCATGCTTATTCTGACTTGTACATATTAAAATATATATAACAACAGCAACAATTTGAAGCAGTATTGCACTGATTGTTTTTAGGGTTAAAACCCATCTTTGACCCATATTTAAAAATGTTAAAGTTAATTTTAGTTTTAGTTATTTTAGTACCTAAAGTTAAACTAAATGAAAATGAGAGGAGATGTCTTCGCAGAAATATTTTTTTTTAATATACATTTTTAGATTTGTATGTAGTTAAAGTTATTATTTTGAATTAGTTTTATATTTCTGTTTTCTTTTTTATTTTAGTTAAAGTTTTAGTTCTTTTTGTATATTGTACATTTTGTACTTTTTTTTTTTTTAAAAAGTGTCTTTATAATTTTTGTTCATTTTTATTTTAGTCTTAGTTTTTTTAATGCATCAAGTTAAACTAAATAAAAATGAGAAATTTTGCCTTGGCAAGTAGCTGAATAACATATGTTTTCAGTTCATGTTCATTCATTTTTCTTTCAAGTATCAAAAATGTTTTTTATCATTTTAGTTTCATTTAACTGTAATTTCAGGTAAGAAATAATAACTTTTTTTATGAATATCTGAAATAACCTTGTATTATTTGTACAGTTTTCTTTAGACTGAGCAAAATAAAGTGCGTTATTGGAAACACATGAATGTAGAGAGGATCAGTCCAGCATTACAAGTGAAATTCATGTCTTCATTCCACTGGCTTTGTGTAGCAGGTCAGAGTCTGTAGGACGGACCGCAGTCGTAATGTATGTTTCATCAGCATGTGTGTAAACTCTGATCCTGATGGTCGCAGGTGGAGCAGCGACGCACCGTCGCAAGATTAATGCGGGGAAATGTGCCGGTCGTGACATGGCCAGAGGTTAAGAAAAAGCATGACGGAATGAATAACAAGAGAAATGAGGATGGAAAGATGATAAGACGAGAGATGACTGCAGATAAAGAGAAAGAACGATAATCCACAGGTTTGACCTTCAGCCTTCTGGAGTGATGCTTTATGAGCTGAGAAAACTGCTGATTCGCTCACAAACCATCTGTCTGAGAAATACAGTATATGTAACATAAAGACACGGCATTTAACTACAAATAAATACTGAAAATAGATTCATCAAGTGGATTCCTTATTAACGTTTACCATGTAATCATAGTTTCTGATAAAGTAATACAGTTAATGTTAATACAATAAAACTGTGATAACTAGAGCTGTCAAATCGGTTAATCATGATTAAACCAAAATAAAAGTTTGTTTACATAATATTTGTGTACTGTGTGTGTGTACTGTATATATTTATAAGCATATATATAGACATGCATACATGTACAGTATATATTTACAAAATATATATTAAATATATTGTGTAAATCATACATACATGTACATGTAAATATTTCTTAAATTTGTGTGTATGTGCGTTTATATTATATAAATATAAACAGTTCACACGTTATGTAAACAAACTATACATTTATTATTGTTGCTATGCTTTATACTTTAACAGAAGGTACAAAAAATATATTTTCAATAGTATTTAATATTTAAATAAATAAATAGTTTAATTTGTTTACTATTTAGATGAATATTTACATTTAAAAATCTCACTTACAAAGAATTTAAAGCAGTCTAATCCTACTCTACTCTGCTTAAGATCAATTCCAGTGTTGAAATTAATATTTAAATATTGATTACAAAAAGATTATTGGAGTACATTTTACAAAAAATACTCTGAAGAATGATTTATGTGCTGTAATTGATTTAATAGTTAGTGTTAATTTGTTAAAATAAACTATTTTGGTTTTATTTATATACTGCTATTAATTCTTTTTTAAAATGTTACATTTATTATATTTTCAGTTTTAGTTCGCACTGTAAAAAAAATTTTTTTAAGCTGTACATAAAAGATTATTGGAGTATGTTTTACAAGAAAATGCTATTTTGGTCTTTTTACTTCAAAATTGTGCATTTAATTCAATGTGTTACTTGCCATTTCTTTGTAATTAATTGTGAATTTTAATATCTGCATGAAAATTGATTCCCACGCCAGTTTTTTTTTTTTTTTAATCAGTGTGTTTTTCTAAAATGTTTATCTTATTTTATCCCATAGAAATTAGATGACAGCCATAGGTAGGACACTTTAGACGAATCACTTTAGCTGTTAGAGAGCTGCAGCTCACAGATAAACATAATAAGTAGTTTTGAACGGCTGCTATACATCAGAAATGTTGCATTTTTATTGATAAGGGACTGAAGTGAATCTTATATCTGCACAGGGAAACACAAGATATTCTCTGCGTCGGATCGTGAGCCGGTGAAGATCTTCAGCTCAACGCTGAGGCCAGAGACTCTTTTAAAGACAGAGTGACTGCGGCTGATGTGAAATGAACACACCAGATCAGGTTTGTGATTTCCCATTATCTCAGTCCTTGCAGGGAATTTTGGTCGTACTTGCAAACGATCAATAGGCTTTAACGGCGCACTAACCGCCTGTGACATTCAGGCTGGAAGAAAAAGTTGTGCTAAATATTGACTATAAAACTTGGATTCATACTCGGAGCAGATTTTGTTTCCGTTGTTGGAGGGCCATTAGTTCTGCGAGTGCAGAAATGGGTCCAAGCGTTTGACCCGCGCTAAATCGCCTGTGTTTCTTGGCAGGTTCCTCGTGAAACTTGAGAGATCTTTTCAAACGCTTCCCCTGTAATCATTTATGAGGGTTCGGAGCGGCTGAAAGTGAATATCAGTGCGGGCAATCGCTGTGTATTTACCCTTGTCTTTCAGGTACAGTCAGGGTTCATTTTTCTGTTTATTTGTGTTGTTGCCATCTGAAACATTTCAGCTGAAGCCCAGATGTCATGAGATACGCAAATGTGTCCTCGGAGACGACGGGAAGATGTGTGTGTGAGTGTTTTACCCCGGTCGATCCTCTTCCGCAGAACATTTTGAACTTTTATAAGGTTAACTATAACTATTATGCATATTAACCCTATAAAGCAGCAGTATCACATATTATATGCACAAATTATCATCTTGAACTGAATAACCTGTCACACACAATCTATCATGAATGAACTGTTCCGTTTTTTTTTTAAAAAAATAGCTTTTTATTATCATATGTCCTATTTCATGACTTGATTATTTACACAAACTTTAATAGTTCATCCAGTATATTCCGATTCAAAATTGTACTCGCCACATCTACATGAAGGTCTAAGTTCCATTTTGTGCTCGGCCTTAGTAAATGAGCTGCTCCTCTGTTTTGATGCATCGATTGCTATTGTCCTCCTCCAAACTCATTCTGTAGTTCCTCAGGGAGAGCGTTTAGGATGTGGAAGGTCTGTCTATCAGAATTCAGCTGGTGTTTTAGATGACTGCGAATACTCTGACCTGACCTCCAGCCCTGACAAACGCAGTCTGAGAGCTCGCTGACACAACTTCAGCACATAGTAAAGCGTGTTCTCATGACTTTCTCGGGTCTTTGGGGTCATAAACTTTTCATCAAACAGCACAAAGTGCTTGTCTGGGAGCGCTAAAGTGTCGCATTGGGCACGCCGGTCAATGTCAGGTCAGATGTTTAAGGTAAATAGGAGCTTATGTTAACATTTGTGCATGTGGCAGACACATTTATCCAAAGCAATTTGCATTGCGTTCAAGGTATACAAATAATCAGTTCATGCATTCCCTGGGAATCAAAACCATGACTGTGGCATTGCAATTGCCATACACTACTGTTTGAAGCTCCGCTTTTTTAGTCATTATGGTGTTGTGGGTGGTTGTTAGGGCGTTGCTATGCATCCCCTAGAGTGGTTGTTAGGGTGTTGCTATGCAGTTGCTTGGGTGTTATAATTGGTAATTGGGGCATTGCTTTGCATTCGGTGGTTGTTAAGGTGTTGCTATGCATTCACTAGAATGGTTGCTACAGTGTTGCTATGCAGTTGCTTGGCTGTTATGGGTGGTTGTTAGGGCATTGCTATGCATTTGGTGGTTGTTAGGGTGTTGCTATGCAGTTGCTTGGGTGTTATGGTTAGTTGTTAGAGCGTTGCTATGCATTCACTAGAGTGGTTGTTAGGATGTTGCTATGCAGTTGCTTGGGTGTTATGGTTGGTTGTTAGGGCATTGCTATGCATTCGGTGGTTGTTAGGGTGTTGTTATGCAGTTGCTTGGGTGTTATGGTTAGTTGTTAGAGCGCTGCTATGCATTCACTAGAGTGGTTGTTAGGATGTTGCTATGCAGTTGCTTGGGTGTTATGGTTAGTTGTTAAGGCGTTGCTGTGCATTCACAAGATTGGTAGTTAGGGTGTTGCTATGTAGTTGCTTGGGTGTTAGGGTTGGCTGTTAGGGTGTTGCTAGCATTCATTACAGTGGTTGTTAGGGCATTGCTATGCAGTCACTTGGGTGTCATATGTTTGGTTGTTAGAGTGTTGCTATTCAGTCATTAGGGTGTTGTGAGTGGTTGTTAGGGTGTTGCTATTCACTAGAATGGTTGTGAAGGAGTTGCTATGTATTCACTTGAGTGATTATTAGGGCATTGCTATGCAGTCACTAGGGTGTTATTGTTGGTAGTTAGGGTGTTGCTATTCATTCACTAGAATGGTTAGGGCATTGCTATACAGTCATCGGGGTGTCATGGTTGGTTGTTAGGGTGTTGCTAATCAGTCATTAGGGTGTTGAAGATGGTTGTTAGGGTGTTGCTGTGGATGAACTATAGTGGATGTTATGCTGTTACTATGCAGTCACTAAGGTGTTATGCTTGGTTGTTAGGGTGTTGTGGTTGGTTGTTAGGGAGTTGCTGTGCATTAATTATAGTGGTTGTTAGGGTGTTGCTATTCATTCACTGGAGTGGTTAGTATGGCATTGCTATACAGTTACGGTTGGTTGTTAGGGTGTTGCTATTCAGTCATTAGAGTGTTTTGGGTGGTTGCTAGGGCGCTGCTGTGCATTCACAAGAGTAATTGTTACAGTATTGCTTTGCAGTCACTAGGATGTTATGGTTGGTTATTAGGGTGTTGCTATTCAGTCATTAGGGTGTTGTAGGGGTTGTTAGGACGCTGCTATGCAGTTGTGAATTTTCCATTTACACATGACTACATAAATGTGTCTCCACAAAAACAGACCTAATCTGAGTTATTACTTCTGTGCCATATGCAAATATAGTTCAGTTCCATGTAAATATGATATTCTGATCTCTTGATGTTCCTGTCACTGTACCAAACAGGTTATTGTGTTTTTGTATGACTAAACTGTAAAATTTTCAGGTTTAGGTTGAAATCATTGCAGTAGTTTAGTATTTAGTGTAAAATAAGCCCCGGGGTTTGTTTTCTTGTCCGAATTTGTAAATGAAAAGTGCATTCAAAGCATCACATGACAGTCTCATGTTGACATGTTGCTTGTGTTCCCTTGGCTAAACTCTCTGCTAGAGCATTGTTTTGACTCTGTTAGTTAAATGTTTATGCTATTAACAGCTTGATTAATACACAATATTCAGGTTTCAGCTAAACTCTCCACTTGCCTGGCTCAGATATGCTCTGTGTAAATGAAAGCAGTCTGAAGGACTGTGTGTTTTGTCCATTTGCAGCTCACTGACACTGGCGGGACGTTGTAATCATGACAAACACACTGATAAACCCTGATCGATGTGGATGGGGTTTAAAATTCCTGGATTTACTGACACAACAGCTTCAGTATCTGCTGCCTGTTTGACAGCAGTGAGGATATGAGGAAAACAGTTTAGAAAGAGACGGTCTGTTTGGAGCTTTGTGTGCCTCTGACGGTCAAGCATTTGAACAGATGTTGTGAGTGCAGCGGATTCATTTGCGAGCGTGTTTTGACTGTACGTTTACAGTGTTGCCATCATAGTGTTAAATGTTTTGTGGTTTCTGATTAGTCTGCAGTGATTATGACTCCCTTTACATTTACACCGTTCTTTCATTAGCAGATGTGATGGGATTTCATTGAAAAAAAATCACAGTTTTATGGCTTAACATGTTTAAGTGAAATCACACTTTTATTTTAGTGACTTTACATGTGAAATGGAAAAATTAGCTTAATTTGTTTAAGATGTTGGATCATGCAAAAAATGTTTTTAATGCAGTTGCTTTGTTGTGCGTGGTTGTTAGGGTGTTGCTAGGGCATAGCTATGTACTCTGTAGGGTGCTGTGGTTGTTAGGGTGTTGTGTTTTTAAGGCGTTGCTATGCAGCCACTAGTGTGTTGTGGGTGGTTGTTAGGGCGTTGCTATGTAGTCACTGTTGTGGGTGGTTTTTAGGGTGTTGCTATGCAGCCACTAGGGTGTAGTGGGTGGTTGTTAGGTTGTTACTATGCAGTCACTAGTGTGTTGTGGGTGGTTTTTAGGGTGTTGCTATGCAGTAACTAGAATGTTGTGGGTGGTTGTTAGGACGTTGCTATGCAGTCACTAGAATGTTGTGGGTAGTTGTTAGGGCATTGCTATGCAGTCACTAGAATGTTGTGGGTGGTTGTTAGGGCGTTGCTATGCAGTCACTGTTGTGGGTGGTTGTTAGGGTGTTGATCTTCAGTCACTATAATGTTGTGGGTGGTTGTTAGGGTGTTGCTATGCATTCAGTGTGTTGTGGGTGGTTGTTAGGGTGTTGCTCTTCAGTTGCTGGAATGTTGTGGGTAGAGCTGTGACAGTCGCAAAGACAACTGCGTCACCGCGGTCGTCGGTTGCCGCCGGCAGTACTGCATGTGGCGTCACACAATCAAGCTTAAAATACAGTGTTTCTGCAACAGTTATTCTCCTGTGGTCATGTTTAGTGTCCCCGTCGGCGGCAGCAGCGAGCGCAAGTGCCTTCGCCGCTGCTGAAAGAGATCCACGTTCATACGCACACAATAGGCTAAAGCTTGCAAAGCTCCAGGAAAAGTAATTACCATGAATGTGTCGGAGGGAAATAAGGACATACTTGAATGAATTATTAATAAACTAGTGTTTTCTGAGCCAGTGTCGCAAACATGCTCACTTGACGTACCTTTAGAGAGAAATGCATCTCTACGGATATTATATATATTAAAGAGTTTTTGTTTTCGATTTGAATTTTTTAGTTTTAAAGTAGTAAAGTAATAATTTAAAGCTTTCTATATATATAGAATCCTGACTGTAAGGCAAGTATTTGCTGAGTTTCGTTTCATTTTTGTGCAATGCTCCTGGTTAACACCGAGACATCAGAAAGTGCATCTTTTTGACAACATCATTTTGACAAAAGCACAACATTTTGTTGATATTGACACGAAAAAAATTAGACCCTTTACAGTTCCGGATTATATATTACGCTTACCTTTATGAGCAAAGATTACAGCGTATTTACATTATTTTGCAAGTGATTATGCTGGCGCCTCCATGTCCTGCAAAGTGCATATAGCTTCCACTCTCCAACAAACATTTGTATGCGCATAATAGCGTGCATTTATCTAAGTTAAATGTTTAAAATAACATTGTGATATGCTTGAAGATTTTATTTTAGGCAAGTTGTGATGATTTGAGAGGCTATGATCAGCTCACTGCCTTCCTCTGGCCACTTGGTCGTTACTTTAAAAAGCAAAAACCTTAATTTAACAAACAAAAAATGTTCCAAACATATTTATAAATTAGCTTTGTAAAGAAACAAAAAGAAATATAACCACATTCCTATTAAAAACAAAACTGAGCTATTTTAATGGATGCAAGAGTTTAATGGGAAAGAGAGAGAAAAGACTCGGGCTCCAGTCAGACTTAAGCCGGTAATTTTGATGAGCCGTCAGACAAGGGTTGGACGAGGTTGTTATGAATTTATGCAACAAATGTTTGTTTACTATTTACCGTTCTTATTTTGGCTACTTTCTTATTTAACTGTATAATTTCTTTGATATGTGCTTTAGTGTTTTGTAGGCTGAAATAAACACGCACGTTTGTTATGTTTCAAAATATATATATAAATATGTCACACTGTGCCACCGACGGTAGTTGGTCTATTACCACCGCAGTGAAAAAATCTGCCACCGTCACAGCCCTAGTTGTGGGTTTTTGTTAGTGTTGCTATGCAGTCACTAGAGTGTTGTAGGTGGTTGTTAGGGCATTGCTATGCACTCTTAATAGTGTTGTGGTTGGCTGCTAGGGCATTGCTATGGTTGGTTGTTAGGGTGTAGCTATGCAATAACTAGGATGTTGTGGCTGAGTGCTAGGGTGTTGCTATTTAATTACTAGGCTGTTGTGGGTGGTTGTCAGGGTGTAGCTAAGCAGTGACTAGCACTGTTTGGGAAAGTTACTTTTAAAAGTAATGCATTACAATATTGAGTTACTCCCTAAAAAAGTAACTAATTACGTTACTTAGTTACTTTTTATGGAAAGTAATGTGTTACTTAACTTTCACGTTACTTTTTAAATCTGGGCAGGGCTTGCTTGTTTGTTTTTAATATAAAAAATTATATTTTTGGTAAATGTAAAAGCCTTTCCACACCAAAAGTAAATTCACGCCTGTACAGTAGACCACAGAAGAAAAAAAAGTCAACTCTTCAGCAATAAAAAAAAAAGGAAAACAAATTATTAGTATGGTTGAATTGGATCATCGAAGGTCGTCAGCAAAGACATCAGTTAACAAAATGTGTTTAAATGAATTAAGAATATTTTTATTATTTAACATATTTAATTATTTTAATTTTAATCTTATTTTTAGGTTTGCGTCATATTCTAAATTGAATTTCACTGTTTTTATTCATTTTGAGGAATACTGAATCTGTTTTTTGTGAGTGAAGTGCAATTTATGCATGTTCACATTTATTCTAGAACATGTTACTCGCGATTTCTCTCAACATGGGGAGTTGGGGACAGGAGGGCTTTTAGGGGAAAAGTAACTGGCGTTACTTTGAAAAAAAGTAACTCAGATATTTTCTGGTCAATTAAAAAGTAATGCGTTACTTTACTAGTTACTTGGAAAAAGTAATAATATTATGTAACTCGCGTTTCTTGTAATGCGTTACCCCCAACACTGGTGACTAAGATGTTGTGGGTGGTTGTTAGGGTGTAGCTAAGCAGTGACTAGGATGTTGCTGGTGGTTGTTAGGGTGTTTCTATGCAGAGGTAATTTGATCTATTACTTCTGTGCTATATGCATTGTTAAATTCCATGCAAGCATGATATTCTGATGTCTAGATACGTTCATGTCAATGTACTGAGCAGGTTAGTGTGTTTTTGTATGACTAAACAATAATATTTAGCCTGTTTTGTAGTAGTACATCAGTCAGAGTTTGTTGTTTTCCGCTGGGTTTTAAAGATGGGATGGTTTTGTTTCAGTTTTGACCTTCTGTTAAAAGCCTCTTTTTTTTCTGTTCTTTCTAATTTAAACAGTGATTCTGTGTGTGTATTTGGTGTTTTTAGAGCAGCACGACAAACAACTGAACAAACAGCACGATAATGTTTAGTTGGACTGGATTGTTGAGATGTTCTTGTACCTCCAGGCTGGTTTGTAATGTCCACCATGTGCCGTCCACGTCTGATTTATCACCAGCACTGGTGTGGGATCGGGTCGGTATCTCTGCTAAATGAAAAAGCACCGTTAAGATGCCTATGAGGCAATAACTCTTCACCTTTTGCCTGAGCCCACTCATTTCTCTCCAGGCCTGTATATACTGTGAGTGTGTGAGTGCTGAGCGTCTCACAGTGACATCTGAGATGCTGAACACTGATAAAACACAATCATCCTTCTGCTCAGAGCTCTGCTGTTTGTTCGGTCAGTCTGTGTGTGATGTGCAAATTGCAATCATATTGCATTTATGATGTGAGTTTTATTCTCTACGACTGAAAATAGCCTTTTCATGCCTATTGCATGCATTTTCCCTCTTTTTTTATTGAATTATAAAACAAAATGGCCATTAAAACCCACACAAGCTCCCTGAGGGAAAGCACTGGCATTTAACATTCTGGCCAAGCATTTATTTGAACCTCTCCGAAAAAAAAGGAAAAGAAAAATGGCAATTTCACATTAAATGGCACAATGCGTTGTGGAGCGCAGGGACGCTGTCACATATAGAGTAACTCACAGTAAAAGCCACAGCGTTTGAAACACCACGCTACCGATGCTTTTAGCTCATTTCATGGAAATATATGAAGTCTTGGTTTCCTCAAACCTTGTGCAAAGCCTCAGTTAAGTTTGGACATCTTTGCTTTGCGGGCATGATTAAGCAATATTTTTCTCAAAAATTGAATAATGAAAAAAAAGTTATTCAAAAATTAAATTAATGATCTTTTAATATTACGTTATCACTGCCATTTAAAAGTTTGGGGTCACAAGGTGTTTTTTTCCTTTTCCTTTGTTTTTTTTTTTTTTTAATGTTTTTGAAAGTCTCTTCTGCCACCAAAGCTGCAATTATGTACAAAGTAGGGCTGCACGATTTGGGAAAATTTCATTATTGCGATTATTGAGGTCAATATTGCAATACACGATTGCGATTATAATAAATAGTATTGTGAGTCAACTTGATGGGTTGAAAATGCACGCACAGATTAGTGATAATGTGGAAATGTGTATTTGTAACACTAGAAATGGTTTCAAAATAAATTGTTTTTACCAAATGAAATAGCTTTTGCATTAATGTAAACTTATTTTCTCAAAAGTATAGCTAAATTAAATAAAATAAAAACAAACACATTTTCACAAAAATAAGATATTTTAAAGATTTTGCCCAAACAAACAGACATTTATGAAGAATGTAAAATATACTCTGTGTAAACTCTTTTGAAAAGGAAACTGGATATGTTTCTGGTCGGATCACAAGTGGACAATGGAGACACAGTCGTTTACACCTGGCGTTTTAATCCGTCTCTTCTGTCCACTTTCGACCACTTCTGATCACATTCCTGCATTTACATACATTACAAACTCAACTGACTGGCGTCTCTCCTGTATGATTTTATGTGATTCTCTTCAGACATTAGAACTGTACATGAATTATGAGCTTCAAGAATGTTTGACCTCCTAACTGAAGATCTTTTTTACAAATATAAATAAAAACAGTATAAATAAAAATAGTCTAAACAAAAAATAGCTGTATTAAGTGCAAACAATAGTGCAGCCATAATCAAAGTAGGCTAGGCTACTCTCTCAATATTCAAAGTGCAAATAGAGACCAATTTTTTCAAGCATGATACAGAGCTATAGACAACTACACAACCTATTATAGGATACATACAAATAACAACATATATATGTTATGTAGCCTAATTTGCGCGCACTGTGGAACCGATCTCTAAAAGCGCGTATTAAAATTGCTTTAAAATTACTTTCGGTTTCATTTTAAGGATTGTGCGAATTCTCAGCGGCGCTGAGCGTGCTTTCTACAATACGAGACATTAATTTAACAAACGAATTTGAAAGCGAGGGGGACACAAACGGGATTTTGAAAAGTGGATGTGGTCAAAAGTGGACAAGCTGAAAACGTTTTACACCCCTATTTACACCTGTACTTAGCATTGTCCACTTGTGATCAGTTCGGCGCATCAGAAAACGCATGTTAATACCAGGTGAAACAGGGCCTCTAATTCTTGCACAGTACCTCTCTCTGGTCAATGTCAGTAATCTCAAATCCAGAATATCGCCATTTTTTTTTTTTTTTTTTTTTGGCTACCAGATCAGTGTTGATCTGAACACGCATGCACACGCGCACGCCACACGTGCACTGCCTATACTGAGAGACTGTCAGATTTTTTGTTTTAATCTTGTTTGTTTGTTTGTGTTGTTAGCGGTACAGAAAATCAGCAAACTGTCTCAGAAAGTAGGTGTTCTCAACTCCACACTTATTTAATATAATCACAACATTTTGTCGTCATATAATCGCACAGGCTGACATCACGATTGCGATTGCGATACGATTAGTCGTGCAGCAGTAGTACAAAGGCATATTAGTGTCATGTTAAAACAAAAAAAAACTCTAAAATGGTGAGAATAAAGTCGAAATACTTCGAGGATAAAGTCGAAATACTACGAGAATAAACATTAAAGAGCATGAAAAACACATTATTGTGATAGACATATTGTTTGTATTTCGCTTTAAAACTGATAGATTTTTGAAAGCTGAGACTTTGGAATATGTCCTGGTTCTCCTAATCCGGTCCATCTGAATGCACAATAGGCTAGAATATACTCTTAAAATGTTATAACTTTAATCTCGTAATTGCTATGAATTAATTCTCGTAAAGGTCGAAATACTAAGAGAGTAAAGTCGAAATACTATGAGAATAAAGTCGAAATATTTCGAGAATAAAGTCTCTTGGAATATGTCCCAGTTCTCCTAATCCGGTCCATCTGCATGCACAATAGGCTAGAATATGCTCTCAAAATGTTATAACTTTAATCTCGTAATTGCTATGAATTAGTTCCTGGAATTTTGACTTTAGTCTCGAAATATTTAGACTTTATTCTTTTAATATTTCGACTTTACTCTTGAAACATTTCAACTTTATTCTCAGAATTTTGACTTTATTCTCGAAATATTTCAACTTTATTCCCGTTATTTCAACTTTATTCTCGGAATTTCGACTTTATTCTCGTAAAATTTCGACATTATTCTCGTAAAATTTCGACTTTATTCTCGAAACATTTCGACTTTATTCCCATTATTTCGAGAATTTTGACTTTATCCTCGAATTTTGACTTTATCCTCGAAATATTTTGACTTTATTCTTAAAATATTTTGACTTTATTCTTAAAATATTTTGACTTTATTCTCAAAATATTTCGACTTTATTCTCAAAATATTTCGACTTTATTCTTGTAATCTTAGATTTTTTTAAACGTGACACTAAAACGCTGTCTATGTGAATATCTGTTGAAATTTAATTTATTCCCGTTATTTCGACTTCGTTCTCAAAATATTTCATATTTATTCTCAGAATTTTGACTTTATTCTCAAAATATTTAGACTTTATTCTTTTAATATTGACACTTTATTCTAAAAACATTTCAACTTTATTTTCGTAATATTTCGACTTTGTTCTCGAAACATTTTGACTTTATTTTTGTAATCTTTTGACTTTACTCTCGTAATATTTCGACTGTATTCTCAAAATATTTTGACTTTATTCTCCAAACATTTCGACTTTATTCACATAATTTTGACTTTATTCTCAAAATATTATGACTTTAATCTTGTAATCTTAGATTAATGTCTTTGTGAATATCTGTTGAAATGTAATTTATTTCTGTGATCAGAGCTGAATTTTCAGTGTCACATGATCCTTCAGAAATCATTCTAATATGCTTCATGAAACATTTCTGGTTATTTTCAATGTTGAAAACAGTTGCGCCGCTTCATAGTTGTTGTGGAAACCTTGATACATTTTATTTTTCAAGTTCAAAAGAACAGCATTTATTTGAAATAGAAATCTTTTGTAACATTGTAAATGTCTTTACTATCACTTTTGATCAATGTAATGCTCCCTTGCTAAATAAAAGTATTAATTTCCTTCAAAAAAGGTTAGTGTTTCACATAAATCATCTTTCTTACTCTACATTTCATGTTTCATCAGGTTTGTTTACATGCTGCACTCAGTCAAGTGCAGAATAATCACTGATAATTATATCATTCATGCAGTGCTGTAATGAACAATATTGTGCCATATTGCTCTTGTCCATATTTACATATTCAAGGACTTTAATCATCAGAGAATCCTTCAAAGCTGTTACTAAAGATGCCGAGCTGCACGACTGCGATATTGTGAAAGCGCTTCGTCTCTCTGCTGTGGATCACAGGAACAGGAAGTGATTGATAACATCTGTCGACTTTGTCAAATACGGTTACGTGGTCGTTCGGTTGACGTGTGTTTACATCCACATAGGCTAAAATAACGGGGTGAATTTCAGGTTCCTGTGATATTTTTTGCTCCAACGTGAGGATTTGAGCTTCTCTTTAAGATGAAACTGAGATTGTTTCAGCCAGTATCTGTGTAGTGTTGTTGTTGTTTAGTTGGTGAGTCAGTGTTTGTTATGTAAATGACCTGCATCTGACGTCCAGCTGGAGAGAGTTTGTGTCCCACGCAGCTGAAATGATGCACTGATTCATGCGGCTTTTGTCATGAAAGGTGAAAAATAGACACTCGCTCTAGTTTCTATCAGCCTCTGGGTGACATTTGATCAGTTTTAAATCCAAATGCAGGTCGCTTAGAATGTGCTTCATGAGTGATAACCCCTCTAGGTTCACTTTATTCTCACTTTTCTGAAATTACAAATAAATCTGGATTTTATATTTTGCATTAAAGTCAGATCTCATGCAGCTAGAATGCAGTTTGTGAACAAAGCCATGTTATTATGTTGTTTCAGACGGCTCACGTAAGTGGATCATATTTAGTGTTATTTTAGTATTTTTTGTTATAATATTATTTTTATTTTATTTTATTTTTTTTAAATAATTTTAATACATTAACTTTTTATTTCACTTATTTCTCATTTTTGTTGATTTTTTTTTCATCTAATCTAATTTTATTTCAGCTCTGTTTCAAGTACTAAAACAAATTAAAAGTTTTAAGTTTTAGCTAATAGTCAATCAATAACTATAACAATCAATAGCAATAAAAAAAATGAATAAATACATACAGACTATAATATTAATATAATATGATATAAAAATTAAATAAATTAAGATTCTGAAAGGTTAAAGCTGAATAAATAAGCTTTCCATTGATGTATGGTTTGTTATGATAGGACAATATTTGGCCGAGATACAGGTATTCGAAAATCTGGAATCTGAGGGTGCAAACGAATCAAAATATTGAGAAAAAGTTGTCCTTTAAAGTTGTCTAAATTAAGTTATTAGCAATGCATATTACTAATCAAAAATTACATTTAGATTTATTTACAGTAGGAAATTTAAAAAATATCTTGATGGAACATAATCTTTAATTAATATCCTAATGATTTTTGGCATAAAAGAAAAATCGATAATTTTTACCCATATGTATTTTTGACTAGTGCTACAAATGTACTTATATTTAAGTCTTAATGTGCTACTTAAGACTGGTTTTAAGATCCTAGGTCACATATTTGCTTTATCAGTCATTTATTTAGTTTATTTATTTAATTTAGTTTCCTGTTTTACATTTATTTCTTTATCTAAACAGGCCCAAAACTACAGAAATTAATATGTTGTCATTTTTATACGTTTCTCATATTTTATAGTATGCAGCACTTTAATTTCTGCATATTTTATCCTGGATATAGAAGTGTAATTGCATGTATAGTAGCATTAAAAAACACCAAAAAGTGTAAATCTATTTATCAACACATTTATTTACTTTTTTTAAGGTTTTTAGTAAGCAGCTCAGCATCTTCCAGTGGACTATTGATTGAAAGCCAATCTGATTTCAGGACTGTACACTTACTTTTCTTTTTAGGAGCACTGAAAAAATTAGAAGCACAATAAAAAAGCACCTTCTAATCAATAAAAAATCCTTCCCATTACAATGTGATATTTGACTCCTTAAAGTGAATTTTAAGGACCTTTGTAATGACATTTTTTCTAACTTTATTAAAAGTATGTCATCTTTTTTTGTTAAATTCAAAAATGTATATTCATACGCTTTTTAAAAAAAAAAAAAAAAATTCTAATTAAAACAATGGAATATGTAGAATGTTACCAGTCAAATTAAGTCAGTATTAACAAATTTAATTTGCACTACAGAGGTGTACAGAAAACACAAAAGTGGCATGTATGTCTATTTACAGACATTTAATGACCTCAAAGCTGGCATGAGTGCAATTAAATTCATAAATTCATGTTGAGATTAATGTTTTAAATATAAAATTTGGAATATAGATATGATTTAAATAACTGAAACAATACTTTAAAATGAAACTCAAACTGCTAGTAGGTGGTGGTAAGTCACTTTGTCACTGAATCATTTATTCAATTGATTCGTTCGAACGGCTGATTTATTCAGGAACGAAGCAAGGGACTGTCTTTATGAATGGGTAATTGAATCATTGACTCACTAGATTCGCTTAAAAATGCACGTTCATTCATAAACGAAACACCGTTGTGTTTGCCTGGAGATGCACAGTGGCTCACCTGTGACTTTGTTTGGAACTTTTTTCATTGACGAAATAGAGCAAAATCAGGCAATAGTGCTATGAATAGACAATGAACTTCTTGTTTATTGAACTGTTGTATTAATATCACATTTGCAAACTCCCTTCATCATCATTAAAAGCTGCCACTCTCAAAAAGTTCCATTATAATCAACAAAGCTCCATACATTGCACAATGAATCTCTTATTTACGCCCTGTCTACACTTTGTTTGTTATAATGATAGGATTTGTGGGCATGCAAAACACCAGTGTTTTGCGCAGCGAGTGGATGCTGCAACATTCACAAAAACATTTCAGCAGTTTAGCAGGATTTCCTGTGACAATTCTCCTCATGTAAATTTGATTTTATGGTGATGAAATTTGTTCTCAATGGCCCATACCTGATAACCATATAATAGTTTATTATTATCAAAGGAAATCATGTTGTGTTCTTGTTACAGCTGCAGTTGGATGTGAAAGCTCAGCTTTTGTTGGATGTTGTCGTTACGTCTCAAGCCTCAGATTGCTGAAACTCAAGGTTGTCGGTCTTTCAGACTTTGACTTGTGTCATTTGAATTCAATGTAAATGCATATTTTGAGCCCCAGCATTGATTCCAATCGATGTCCTTGAGGCACAAATAATAACGCGAGGCAATAATCATTTTGAGCATGCACAGAGCCAGCTCTATTCTTCCACCAGCGGCTGCAAATGAATACCTGTCCTTGCAGTCTTTAGCGCTGCGATCAATGGCATCAGTCCAGTGGCCTTGCCTTCGACGGAGACCAAACACTTCTGTAGAGATGAGGTCAATTAAGCATTCTGCCTTTATAGCGCGGTGATCTATACGTCTGCCAGGCTAATTGAGAGAGAGAGAGAGCAAGCAGAAGAGTCTCACCTCCTTCCTCTGCAGTGTGAAGCAGCCCATAAAAGCCATAAAAGTGCCACGCTTAATTGCAAGCGTTAGGAAACCCTTAGAGAGTCCGCAGGAGTCTCGGCTGATCTCGGGCCGGTAGATCTCTCACCGGAATATAATCGAGCACCTCGTGAACCGCACCTCGTGAAACGCGCTCGCCATGCCAGGGCTCTACGCTTACTTTTCTCTTTAGGATAAAAAAAAAATTAGGAAAATTTCAGGAGCACCTTCTAATCAATAATTTTTTAGTTTTAATTTAATTAGTAATAATTTTTAGTTTTTACCTTTGTAATGGCATTTTTATAACAAAAGTATGTCATCTTTTGTTTTTTTTTTTTTATTATATTTTTTAAGCTTTTTAAAATTTCTAATTAAAACAACAGAATAAGAACAAGTAGAATAAGTTACCAATCAAATGACATCAGTATTAACAAAATTAATTTGTACTACAGAGGTGGCACAGAAGAACTCAAAAGTGGCTTGTAGGTGTATTTTCATATGTTTAATGAGGCTCAAAGGTGACATGAGTGCAGTCAAATTCATAAATTCCTGTTGAGATTAATGTTTTAAATATACAATTTTGAATTCAGAAGTATAAAATGATTTAAACAACTGAAAAGATACTTTAAAACTGAAACTAAAACTGCCAGCAGGTGGCGGCAAGTCACTAATTTAGTTACTGAATCATTCATTCATTTGATTCGTTCGAATGGCTGATTTATTTAGGGATAAAGCAAGTGACTCTCTTTATGAATGGGAAATTAAATCATTGACTCGCTAGATTCGTTTAAAAACGCACGTTCATTCATAAACTAAACACCGCTGTGTTTGAATGGAGATGTGCAGCAGCACAGTTGTGACTTGTTTCAGACTATTTTTGATGATGAAATAGAGCAAAATCAGGCAGTAGTGTTATAGTCAGACAATGTGAGTCACTTAATATAAACTTCTTGTTTATTAAATCAATATCTCATTTACAAACTCCCTTAAAAATCATTCAAAGCTGTCACTCATCTTAGTTCATCTCACAAAGTTTCACTATAATTAACGAAGCTCTCTACACTCCACAGTCAATCTCTCATTTACATTCTCTCTACACTTTCTTAAAGGAGAAGTCCACTTCTAGAACAAAAATTTACAAATAATGTACTCACTCCCTTGTCATCCAAGATGTTCATGTTTTTCTTTCTTCAGTCGTAAAGAAATTATGTTTTTTGAGGAAAACACTTCAGCATTTTTCTCCATATAGTGGACTTCTATGGTGCCATGAGTTTGAACTTCCAAAATGTAGTTTAAATGCGGCTTCAAACGATCCCGAATGCGGTTGTAAACGATCCCAGCCGAGGAAGAAGGGTCTCATTTAGCGAAACGGTCAGTTATTATTATTATTTTTTAAATAATACAATTTATTAGGGGTGCTCCGATCGATCAGCTACCAGTCATTATCGGCCGATAATCGCTTTGGGATGTTTGATCGGTGGTCTCTAAAAAGGCCAATCTCATAAACCGGTCTAAAGCTGTTGACGCACATGCCGTGAAGGGTTTGGTATGACGTGCAGTGGCACCGTCTCAGTCTCTGTTCGGGGCGGGTAAAACAATTCTAATGCTAAAGGTGAGGTACAACACATATTTCTTTATTAAATTAGTTATAAAGTAATTTGAAAACCTTATGTGAGCCATAATTTCACAAACAGCGCGAGTGAATGACTCACTCTCTTCCTCTCTCAAAAGTGCGCAAATGGCTTCCAATCACCACATTGCGTCTGACTATAAGCGAAATGCACAGTTGACACAGGAATTGTTACTTGCACAATAGAATCAGTGTCGCATCGTTGCTAAACTTTATGCATCCATTTCTTTTTAATTCTTTCCAGTGTTTATCCATTCAGCACTCGCACGCTCTCCTGGAGACTGGGCGCTCATGCACACTCGAAACGTACACACATAACACCACGTACATAACTTTACATAACTTTGTTTGCAGTCCGTATTTTTTTTCCGTGCTCATGCTAACAGATTAAAGCGTTCAAAATGCACGCGGTTGCAGTCCGGCAGTGCGTTCCAGGAGCGGTGCGTCTGCAGCAGTGCAGAGATCGTTTTTTATGTCGAAAAAATGCTCCCCTTCATCCCTCAAATTAAAAAAACTCCTCTCTCACAAGAGCCAACTAAGAGGCAAATTCCCCTATTTAAAAAATAAAATAAAATTCAGGCCCTGAATACGTTTTTAAAAATCCTGATTGAAGTATCACTATAAATAACTCTACATGATAAAAAGAAGGCTTTAAAAGAGTATCAGTGATCGAATCGGCAGGTACTTCTTCCTGTGATCGGCGATCAGTGAACGGCCTTGAAAATCCTGATCGGAGCACCCCTACAATTTATATACTTTTTAATGTCAAATGCTTGTCTTGTCTAACTCTGCCTGTACTCTTTTCTGGTTCATGACAGTTAGGGTATGTCAAAAAACTCCCATCTCATGTTCTCCCTTAACTTCAAAATCGTCCTATATCGCAGTTTTACTTTTTTGTTAAGGGCGTTTGATCTTCTTTGCATGTTCACTTTGCAAAGACTGGGTCGGTACTTCTACAGCGATGTAGGATGATTTTGAAATGAAAATACGATTGGAGTTTTTCGACATGCCCTAACTGTCTTGAACCAGAATACACCAAGTTCAGGCAGAGCAAGACAACACAAGCGTTTGAGATTAAAAAGTATTTAAATTGTATTTTTCTAATGAAAATAACTGATAAATTTGCTAGTTATGAAAATAACCGGTCATCTTCCTCGGCTGTGATCGTTTAAAACCGCATTTGGGATCATTTGAAGCCGCATTTAAACTGCATTTTGGAAGTTCAAACTTGGGGCACCATGTCAGTCCATTATATGGTTAAAAATCCTTAAATGTTTTCCTCAAAAAACATAATTTCTGTACGACTGAAGAAAGAAAGACATGAACATCTTGGATGACTGTAAAAGTACATTCTCTGTAAAATTTTGTTCTGGAAGTGGACTTCTCCTTTACTGAAAGGATTTGTGAGATATGTCTGATACATTACTTAACGTTGCAAAAACACGTAGAAACCTTTGAAGCTCCCTCAGCACAAACACAAATATGCTGATTGGGTCAGTCGCACATGGTGCTCCTAAATATTTTTTCATAGCTGCATGCAGTAGACTGAAATGATCACAATGTAGAGCCCCGCATGCAGGATTTACAGTAGCTCTGTATCTTCACAATGCATTGGTGGTTCGATCACATTCACTGTCTGCATTGAAATGCAGGGTTCAGTCCATAAGAAATGCAGGCAAACTCGCCTGTGCATGTGTGTGGTTCAGGTTTTCGTGTATTCAGTACAGCTCATTGTTTTGGAACAAAGCTGTTATAATAGAAATTAAGAGATGAATTGTGTGACTGTGTTAGAGGATAACAAATTCCAGCTGTCACTGTATATCAGAATGCCCTGTGCATCAGTTCTGTATCAGTGTAGGAAGACTATGTCATCCTACAGCTCCTCTTCTGATGTCAGCTTCCAAAGCGTCCACATAAAAACCTCCACGGTTCTTTTAGTTCCTCCACATCTCCTCTGCTGTCGTCTCTGCCTGCACCGCTCTGTTCTGCACACAGTAACACGCCGATGGCGACCGCAGCAAGTCCAGACAGACGGTGACATTTTGACAACAGAGAACGCTGTTCGCTGGCAGTACACTCTGGTCTGCTTTAGTGTGCTTTACTCTGCCATACTCAGCGTCCTGCTGTTGCTGTCAGATCAGGAGAGTTCAGTGACATGTCTGTTGGTTTGTCATGCGATCTGTCTGTGGTGACGGGAGGGTTTGATGCTGGAATAAATCTCAGGCTGTAGGTCTGAAGATCTCATGGGTTTCTGTAAATGTAAGAGGATGGACTTCCTCTACTGTATGTTGTAGGGGTGGGAATCTTTAGGCACTTCACGATCCGATCCGATTCTGATTCTGGGAGTCACGATCCGATTCCAAAACGATTCTTGATCTACATTTTTTACCCAATTAATTATTCTGCTGTGCAAATAGATCTTTACAACCTTACATTTTAACCAAAATTGCAGTTTCTTTGCTTTTTGTTTATAGTTGGAATCTCTGTACTGCCATCTTAAAAGTAGGAGTGTGAATCTTCACTGGTTTCATGATTCAATTCAATTACAATTTTTATTATCAACTCAATATCACTATGCATCACATTCTCAGTTTTCAATATTACTGAACATGTCTACCTTTTTATGTAAATTTTATATCAAATTTATTTTGTGCAAACTTTTTTAAAACACCTCCCACCCCCTAGTATGCTGTAGATGTTTTGGATGTCAGTGACTGTGTTTGATTTTAGTGACACTTGATTTTGCTAAACTTCTCCTTTTGTATTTCACAGAAGATAGTATGGAAGCTTATTTCCAGCCGGGAGTAAAAAAAAATAGGCGCTGAACTGACAAGACATAACGAACTTAATAACGAATGTGCAAAATATGCAACGTGAATGGCCCCTAGTGTAGTATTAGTGTAAAAAAATATAAATACTATAATAATTCTAATTGTAACCTCTTTCGTGAATCAGTTTTTAAGTAGTTTTCTTAACTTATGGGAAAAGAAATAATCTATTAATCAATAATAATAAATGAATCAACCTTGAATAAACTGAATTATCTGGAAAATGTATTTCACTCAAAAATGTAAATTCTGTCATACTCGCCTTCATGGCATTCCAAATCTACATGCCTTTAAAATTTTTAAAAAGGAAAGGACGTGATGTGACGTGTGGCCAAGTATAGTGACCCATACTCAGAATTTGTGCTCTGCATTTAACCCATCCAAGTGCACACACACAGCAGTGAACACACACCCAGAGCAATGGGCAGCCATATTGCTATCGCTGCGGCACCCGGGGAGCAGTTGGGGGTTTGGTGCCTTGCTCAAGGGACTCACCTCAATCGTGGTATTGAGGGTGGAGAGAGTGCTGGTTATTCACTGCCTCCACCTTCAATCCCTGCCGGACCAGGGACTCGAACCCGCAACCTTTCGGTTACAAGCCCGACTCCCTAAGTTGTTGTGCGAAGTGGGATTTGAACCCACGCCTCCATTCGGAGACTCAAACAATGAGGCTTCTGGCTTCTCAGACCAGAAGCCTCATTGTTTGAGAAGGTCGAAACCCTTGAGTCTGGCACCTTAGACCGCTCGGCCATCCTGACAGTACTTAGTTCATATAAAAAAGGCACGGGTGTTGTTCAAATTATCTACAGAAATTAAGTCATGTTGTACATGTTTGGAACAACATAAAGAGGAGTAAATGCTTACAAGGTTTTCATTTTTGGATAAACCGTCCCATTGATATTACTTTGAAAAAGGCATACCAATAAACAGAAGCAGGTAGCACATGCATCTGTGAAACAGAAGCTCTTCTCATGCACAGGTGAAGTGAGTGTGATTATGATCAGCGCAGCTGCAGGTGTGGTTTGCTGCAGATCTCCTGAGCCCATCTGTGAATAACGGAAAATGAAGAGAGTTATTCCAGTGTTGCACACACTTTTCAAGTATGATCAACCTGTCCCTAAATGGACATTGAATTTTATTAGATCAACTAAATGAAAATGGGAAATGTTGTCTTGGTAACTGGTAAATAAAATAAGTAAAATAAAAATTGTTTAAGCTTCTTCCCATGACTAAAATGAGACAGCGACAAGACGACAAAAAGGTCAGTAAATAATAACTGTGACTATATCAACAAACAATATTGTTGACGATAAAATGTATAAAAAAAACAAAAAACTTTACCAATATTTCTTCTTATTTTCTTTGAAAAAAGGAGATGAAATATTATTGCAAACTGCTGTGCATACCTCTACTACGTGTGTTTTCATGTGTGTGCGGTTGCCAATTATCAAGAGCTCAAATTCCCAAATCAGAGCTTCTCTGTTTAAAGGATACATTTTCTGTTTTTTTGCATTCTGGCAACCATGCGAACATGCTCTCTCTACAATGCGTAAACAAAGGTGATGATCTGAAAACACAAACAAGCAAGTAAGTCGGAGTTTAGCAATATCCATGGTAGATATTCTACTTAAAATAAAAAGTTATTCAGCCAGTCTGCGTTCTGTCATGAGATTTTGACTGTATTGTTTGTGATTGTGGTTGCTGAATAAATGCAGTTGTTTTAATAGAGAAACATTATAATTTGGACTTATTGGAATTACTATTAGGAATTTTACTGTCATAATATTTTTTTTGTTTGTTCTACCAGTTTTATGATAAATTCAGAGAGAGTAAGGGCAAGTTTTTGATTTTAATTTATATAATAAATAGTCTATAATAATTCAGTACACTATATGAAGTCAAACGACATTCTGTTGATTTGTGAAAGTGCTATAACTAAAAATGTAAAAACACATTTCTCAAATGAAAATGAACATTATTATTATAATTTTGAGTAAAAATAATTTTTTATCAGTTTAACCATTATACAGCATGCCAAAAATGTGAAAATTGTTCATTGACAAAAACGCTCACACAGTTAGTAAGCTAAAACATGACTAAACAAAAACAGGACAAGGTTGACTAAATAGGATAATAACTAAAAAAAAGTTCGTTTGACACAGGCTTAAGGCTAAGACTAGATTAAAAAATGGCTACACTAGTACATCAGTCAAATGGTCTCTTCCTGTCTAATCTGGTGTTTTTGTCTAGAATAAACTGCAGTGTGAACTAGACTTTACCCGGTAGACTAGATCTTGTATGCTGCAGGCACTTGGACGCAGAAGGATCCAGCTGTGTTCAGATAAATGATGCTGGAACAACAGCAGTGTAATTGGAACAAGAGAGTTAACAGCACAAGGAAGAATCTACAAGAAGCAGCGTTATTTTAGCAGCTCTTCTGTAATTTTCACAGCGGAGTCCTCTGTGACTTAATTAATTGGAACAGGAGGCTTAAGTAATGAAACTCTCTGTCCCAAAATCAGACTTCAGAAGAGCAGCTCAGCAGTCGTGATCCGCTGAGACTCACCTTACCGACAGAAACTGGGGCTTTCTTCAGGAATGCTGTACAGTAAAAGCCTGTGACCTCGTTTATTTGCCGTATGGTAAAAAATCTGGTGTTTGTTTCAAACTTTCTGGCTGTTTTAATGAAATTGAGGTATATAAAGGTGATTTACAGAGTAGATGAACTCAGAGATCCAGCCATCACTCATGATCTCCTAAAAAGACAGATATACAGTGTGTTTAACAGCGTTTGTAAATGATCTCCACCCCAGAGTTTACCTCAGCGCACCTTCACCGCTGCAAAATCCATACGCTCGCGTATTAAATGTCATACGGACAATTTACGGTCATGCTTTTATTTCAATTGAAAATGAAAATACATCAAGAGTCGGCGTGGACCGCGAGCCGTTTGAGTTTTTAATCAGGTGTACACCATTTGAAAATGGTTTACTGTGGTAAGTACTCATCTCACATTTACACCGTATATGACACAAAATCAATACGGTCTAAATAAACTTCAGCGACGAGGGAGCACACACATATATTTCTTGCCTTGTTGTTCATGGCTCTACAAATAATTATTGGGATTCATAAAACTGCCGTGTGACAGGCCGTAACGTCCAGGTGGCTCCAATCCCAATTTTTAATATCAAATATTATCTTGAGTTTATGGTTTGTCGATTTGCTTGTAACTTTCTAAATACTTCATTTCTTTCTTTCTTTTAAACTGTAAATCAACAAGCAAACAGAACCTCAAACTTAAACTAAGACTAGATATTTATATTCCTTTCTGAGGATAATGTGGGTTGTTTTTGCCCATTCTACTGTACTGTGGGTGGTTGCTAGCGTGTGCTGTGTCATTGCTAAGGTGTTCTGAGTGTTTTGGATTGTTGCTATGTGGTTGCTAGGTTGTTTTGAGTGTTTTGGAGTGTTGCTATGTGGTTGCTAGGTTGTTCGGAGCATTTTAAAGTGTTGCTATGTGGTTGCTAGGTTGTTCTAAGTGTTTTTAGAGTGTTGCTATGTGGTTGTTAGGTTGTTTTGAGTGTTTTGGAGTGTTGCTATGTGGTTGCTAGGTTGTTCTAAGTGTTTTTAGAGTGTTGCTATGTGGTTGTTAGGTTGTTTTGAGTGGTTTGGAGTTGTATGTAGTTGATAAGTTGTTCTGAGCATTTTAAAGAGTTGCTGTACGGTTGCTCAGTTGTTCTGAGTGTTTTTAGAGTGTTGTTATGTAGTTGTTTTGAATGTTTTGGAGTGTTGCTATGTGGTTGTTAGGTTGTTTTCAGTGTTTTGGAGTGTTGCTATGTGGTTGCTAGGTTTTTCTAAGTGTTTTTAGAGTGCTGCTATGTGGTTGTTTTGAGTGATTTTAGAGTGTTGCTCTGTGGTTGTTTTGAGTGATTTTAGAGTGTTGCTCTGTGGTTATTGGGTTGTTTTGAGTGTTTTGAAGTGTTGGTATGCAGTTGCTAAGTTGTTCTGAGCATTTAAAAGTGTTGCTCTGCAGTTGCTAGGTTGTTCTGAGTGTTTTTAGAATGTTGCACTGTGGTTGTTGGGTTGTTTTGAGTGTTTTGGAGTGTTGGTATGCAGTTGCTAGGTTGTTCTTAGTGATTTTAGAGTGTTGCTGTGTGATTGTTAGGTTGTTTCCAGTGTTTAGGAGTGTTGCTGTGCAGTTGCTAGGTTGTTCTGAGCGTTTTAAAGTGTTGTTCTGCAGTTGCTCGGTTTTTCTGAGTGTTTTGGAGTGTTGCTATGTGGTTGTTAGGCTGTTTTGAGTGTTTTGGAGTGTTGCTATGCTGTTGCTAGGCTGTTTTGAGTGTTTTTGAGTGTTGCTATGTGGTTGCTAAGCTGTTTTGAGTGTTTTGGAGTGTTGCTATGTGGTTAGGCTGTTTTAAGTGTTTTGGAGTGTTGCTATGCAGTTGCTAAGCTGTTTTGAGTGTTTTGGAGTGTTGCTATGTGGTTAGGCTGTTTTGAGTGTTTTGGAGTGTTGCTATGCTGTTGCTAGGCTGTTTTGAGTGTTTTTGAGTGTTGCTATGTGGTTGCTAAGCTGTTTTGAGTGTTTTGGAGTGTTGCTATGTGGTTAGGCTGTTTTGAGTGTTTTGGAGTGTTGCTATGCAGTTGCTAAGCTGTTTTGAGTGTTTTTACAGTGTTGCTTTATGGTTGTTGGGTTCTTTTGAGTGTTTTGGAGTGTTGCTATGCCTTTGCTAAGTTGTTCTGAACATTTAAAAGTGTTGCTATGCAGTTGCTAGGTTGTTCTGAGTGTTTTTAGAGTGTTGCTATTTGGTTGTTGGGTTCTTTTGAGTGTTTTGGAGCATTGCTATGCAGTTGCTAGGTTCTGAGCGTTTTAAGGTGCTTCTATGTGGTTGCAATGCAGTTGCTAGGCTGTTCTGAGCGTTTTAAAGTGTTTCTATGTGGTTGCTATGCAGTTGCTAGGTTGTTCTGAGTATTTTTACAGTGTTGCTATATGGTTGTTGGGTTCTTTTGAGTGTTTTGGAGCATTGCTGTGCAGTTGCTAGGTTGTTCTGAGCATTTTGAAGTGTTTCTATGTGGTTGCTAGGTTGTTCTGAGTGTTTTTAGAGTGTTGCTATATGGTTAGGTTGTTTTCAGTGTTTAGAAGTGTTGGTATGCAGTTGCTAAGTTGTTCTGAGCATTTCAAAATATTGCTATGTGGTTGCTAGGTTGTTCTGAGGGTTTTTACAGTGTTGCTATATGGTTGTTGGGATGTTTTGAGTGTTTTGGAGTGTTGCTATGCAGTTGCTAGGTTGTTCGGAGTGTCTTTTGTATTGTTTTTATTCCTGAAACAGGCTAGAAAAGGCATGCAGGTTTTTCCAGAACAAATTCAAAGTGTTTCTGAGTGTCTGGTGGGTCAGTAAATGAGGTTGGGCATCATGAGTTCAGTTTCAGACGGTGCGTGTGGTCAGTTCAGGGCTTTTGCAACGTTATCGTGCCTCAGTAATAAGCTTCTTTCCTCTTAGTCCTGTGACGGAGCAAATGAACCGTTATAATCAGACCGTTATAATCCAGACTAGTCTGGTCCTGAGAGTCACTTCAGAGATCTGATGTGTGACAGATCCTGGCAGTAAAACTGAATGTGCATTGCTCAGTACTTTTGTCTTGTTTTCTAGTGCAAACATCGAAACATTTTTAAATCAAGATACAATTACTGGAGAAACAAATTTACTTTTAAGTCTTATTTTCTGAAAAATGTATTCAAATTAAGCAAATTTATGCTTAAAACGAGAACAAATATCTGCCAGTCGTGTCATAAAAACAGTCTTGTTTTCCCTTTAAATTAAGATTGTTGTCCTGAGCCCTCTAGCAGATATTTTTCTCACTTTATATTATTCAGAAAACAAGACTTGATATTTTCATTCATTTTCCTTCTCATGTAAATGTACCTTGAATTAGGAATGTTTAGATATTTGTACTGGAAAACAAGACAAAAAATATTCAGTAAGAATATAATTTTATGGCTATGAGCTCTTCTGTGTGAAGAGAGAGAGAGTTAGGTCAGTCTTGTTTATGTGAAAAAATAATGAATACTTTTTTTTTTTGTATTTTACGGTCACAAATAGTCTTGTGAATTTCCCGCTTGGCCATGTAAAACAAGGGCAAAAGAGCATGAAGAGCATGTGATCTTGTATGAAGTCCAGCAGTAATCTGTGTGTAACCTCATTATGAAATCTGAACTGCATCAATAGAACAGAAGATGTCTGAAGATTTAGCAGTGATTTTATTCAAATACTGTGTGTTTTTGAGGTATTAAACATGTTTGTTTTTAGCGCAGTTACAGCTTGATCCCGATACACCAAAGAAATGTTCTTACATAATTTTAAAGTTTTAATAACTCTGTTTTGTCATTTTTTACATTTCTTTATTTTTAATAAACTTTTAATTTACTTTTTAAATCTTTTTGTTTTTTAAAGATATGTAAAAATAAATTAACTTATTTATATTTATTTTAAAACGATATTGATTTATGTATATTTCTTGTTTTAAGCACACAAAAAAAAACTTAAAGTTTAAGTAAATTTGTTTTGTCATTTTTTTTAACATTTCTTTATTTTTTATTTTTAATAAAATTTTTAATCTTTTTTTTTTTTTAAATATGTAAAAAATAAACTAACTTGTTTATATTTTTTAAAACTATTGATTTACGTACATTTCTTGTTTTAAGCATAAATTTGCTTATTTAAATTTTTACATTTTCTATTTTAATTTTAATTTTAATTAAAGTTTTAGTAAATTTATTTTGTCATTTTTTACATTTTTTAATTTACTTTTTTAATCTTTTTGTTTTTAAAAATATATCTGTATAGCTTTTTTGTTATTATTATTATTATTAATATTAATTTAGTTTTAGTTAGTTTAGTGCATAATATTTAAAAAAAAGTTTTACTTTATTTAGCTGTAGTTAGTTTAGTACAAGAAGTTAAACTGCACAAAAGTAAGAAAAGTTGCCTCAACTAACTGCAATAAAAAAAAGTTTTTTTTTATATTCATTTTAATTTATTACAGTTAATGTTTATTTTATACTTAAATAACAAAGATGTTTATGATTTTAGGTAACTATAATAACTCTGTGAACTGCACATTTTGGGAAATGCGTTTGGTCATTGATGTATTATGTTCTAAATATTGCAGAAATAATATGAGTAGTATGATAGCATGCCATTCTCATCACAACCATATGAATTTCCTGGATGTTTTAAAACCGCAATCAAGCAAATGAATGCAGATTCAAAAATGTAGTTCCGTCCTTTGATTTACGATGCTGAATAATGAACACAGAGCTAAGACAAAATCACAATTAAACCTGCATTTGCAAGGATTGATTCTCGTCATCATAGTGTATACAAACAAAACTAATCAAAGAGCTGCTACGAGGTTCAACAATCAAACTTTACTAGTTAGCGGTGACAAACAGAGGTCCTATGATCGCACAGATGTGCTTCTGTAGTTTTTTTTGTAAGGAGCGGCTTTTAATGATTTCCAGTTTGATTAATCAGATCCTAATCATTTCATCAGATAAGGGCTCTCGGTTATGAGGTTTAATACGGCAGGCGCCGCCCCCTCGTAAAATCTGACAAAATCAGCGACGCTTGATTAATAACTCCAGACATGATGCAATCTCCATCTTTATTAAGATGTTGAAAGCTCCGCGGCGCGGTCCGACGATGTGACTATGCGGCTTTTCCTAACCGGAGAGAGCAGGGAACAAAAGCGCAGAAAAAAAGGAAAAATTTGAGGTATTTGAGCGAGAGAGGGAGGGAGAGGAAGAAAGACACAGTGTTGGCCCAGGAATAATTAACAAATAGAGTACAGATGGCAAAAACAGATGGTTTCATTTGGGCTGTCCTGCCGATGGAAGGCCGAGGGCTGCTGAACCGCTGATGATAATGGATTCTGCACTCAGACGCTGGACAAACGTCCTCTAGAAACGCTGATCAAAAGTGCTCAGTGCGAACACTGACAAAGTGACGCTGTTACTGCTGTCTAAAGTTCAGCGAACGGTGACGTTTAAGTGTGAAATGTCGAATGCTTTCTTGTGTATCAGTTTCATCCTCCTTGTGAGGTTTCATAGCAGTAGTTGTGAATAAGTTGTGATGTTCATTTCGGTTATTTTTTCTAGCCGACGCTTGTTTACCGATTTAAATCAGGATTGAATTCTTTTAGAAAGGATAAGTGTCTGTGACCCGTTAAAAATACCAGAATTTGTTTTCAGGGATTAATTTTAAATGTGCAAAAAGCAGCAAACTACATAACATGAGGATTCACATGGACACGTCACGCACCTGTGGCGCTTTTACGAACGGAGAAAAATATAACAAAGCTAGGCTATATATATTGAATGAATAGGCCTATATGATAAATATTTTTACTTAAGTAACAAACGAAAGAGAAAACTGCAACATGTAGCTAGTATGCAGAGTTTTGGTTCATTTTTGTGCTGTGCGAAAGGGAGGCGGCTGAAAACGGCATCCTAGTATACTTTATTTTACAAAAGCACAAAGATTTGATTTTATTGTGAATGTACACAGATAAAAGCAATCTGTATGACTAGGAGTCATTTCCACTGTTAGAAGGAAGAAAAATCAACTGATTGTGCCGGCGCTGCACATGCTCACACAGTTTTAAGCATTGCTAACTAATACAGCCTTTCCATTATCGTAATAAAATACAGTCAGCGAAACATATGGAAAAATCACACTGCTTAATCGTTATCAACGTACTGCCGTGATATCATGCCAAACAATTTGCTTTATGTGGATACTGGAAAGTGAGTGAAGTACAAAACCAGATTTACATGATAAATAATATTTTATTCAAATATACATTTGGATTTGTGTGGTATGAGACAACGTTACTTTCAGTTTCGCTTTAGCCTAAATTAATTTGTTTTGGCTTGTCGTTTATATAGCCTACACTGTAAAAAACAATTTGTTGAGTCAACTTAAAATAATTTGTAACATGGCTGCCTTAAAATTTTAAATTTAGTCAACTCAGAAAAAGTTTATTCAACTTGAAATGTTAAATTATACAGTGACAACTTAGATATTTGAGTTGAATCAACTTAAAATTTTAAGGCAGCTGGGTTACTTACCCATCTGTTAAGTTTAGCAAACACAAATATCTAAGTTGTTACTTAGTACAACTTAACATTTCAAGTTGAATAAACTTATTTTAAGCTGACTCAACAAATTGTGTTTTTTATTTTTTACAGTGTAGCTTCTTATATTCATCATGCTTGTTCTTTTCTAAATACTGTTAAATTGAAAGGATTTTTTGTGGAGTGAGGGGAACTTAAATAGCCTAGCCTGTTTGTAGTGTTTGTAAACATTTCGTGTCAGCATCAGGTCTATTTCTGTATGTAATAATAAAATGTGACTTAACATTGTAGGCCTACATGATTTATCTTTTTTTTCTCTCTCTCTCTCAAAAATGCAATTTTATTTTATTTTATTTTATTTTTATACTCGCCGCGTCAGCACGAGCGGCAAAAATGACGTGAAAACAAACAATAACGGACAGGACAGAGGATTTGGTTTTCAAGCGAAAGTAAAATAAAAGACTGCTTCTTAAACCAGAGACGGTGAACATGTTGGTTTTGTCTTCGCTGTTTATGACATGTTATGCTATGGAGGCTTCCTTTAAATGTTATTTGATTCCTAAGTGCTTGCTAAACGTGCCATGCCTCGTCTAATTCGTCTTATTCGTTTATGTTAATTAACATTATATAAGTTAGTCTTTCAAGCATTTGTTTTAGTTTTAAACAGTGAATATATGAAGGCACAACAGACAATTATCTTTTCTCGTAAAAAGTGACTGTCGTGAATTAAAAAGTGAAAGTAAAAGTGTCCGAAGTCCAGCTTATAGCACAGCAAAAGAGGAACTCCCGTTCACAAAATTCAAATCACAAATAATACTGATGAAAAAGACCGGGTTAAATGTTAACCACTTTTGTTAATAATAATAAAATAATGTACGTTTGAGCGATTACATTACATGATACATTTTGGTAAGCCATACTATATCTTTCGTCATACCTTATATTGTGCATTCATCATGTGTATTTGCGCTGTAACTTTTTAAACCAGAAAAGACTTGTGCTCCGTGCTGCTGCTTAAACTGAGGTGCAACAACGATCTGTCACGTCACATTTAAAAGCCTCAAAACAGCATTCATTGTTTTCGTGATAGATTGTACAGGATTTGAAAGCTGAGACGTTATTTCTTATCAGAAGTAAGAAAGCACAGAGCCTTTTGTGATTATTGGATGCGAGGCACGCTACAAATATTTGGTGTAGAGAAAAAGTTCAGATCTAGCAATGCTGGCTTGAACTACGGGTGATTCATATGGTCAAATGGCCTGCTTTAATGTCGCTATGTTTAACTGTTAATGCGGTTGTCACGTTCATTTTGACAGCCCTAGATACAGAGATTTTCTTCACTCACGGTATGAGTTGCAGTCTAACCCGCTGCCTTTTGATTAACAAGCTACAATCGGCCCTGATCATCAGCCGATGGCCGATAGAGGAAAAAAATTGCTTTTATCGGCCAATACATTGGTGCATCTCTAGTTTACATAAATATTTTAGCACCCAGATACGTCACAAATGTGGAAACATTTGGATTTGTGCAGAATGAGAGAGGTAAGCTTCAGTTTCGCTTTTAAATTAATTCTTTTTGGCTTGACATTTATATTTAGCCTAAATACAACTTTAGAGGATTTGGTGTAGAGAGAAGGGAACTAAAATAGCCTAAAATAATTGTTTTTGTAATATTTGTAATTATTTTTGCATTATTTACTGGTATTTTAACCTACATTATTTCTTAAAGTAATAATAAATGCATTGTTTTTCTCTCAAAACGAGTTTTTTTTTAATCCATGCTGCAAACATTTTTAAAATATCTTGAAAAAAATACTTTAATGTCTCTAAAGCATTGACAGTTTTTTCTTAAAAAAATCAAGAAAAGATGATGCTGTATTGGCTATGACTAAGCGCAAGGCTACCAGATGAAGACTGTCTTCGTGTTTTTTTTTTTTTTTTTTTCTTTCTTTTTGAGTAAAGAAAACGCAGTCGCCTACTTTATAATTATTATTATTACCATTATTGTTGTTGTTATTAGCAAAGAAAAAGGTTTTAAAATAACATTATTAGCTTGTATTTTTTTTTCTATGAATGCAGAAACATATGAAAACAGATTCGGAGTGAACTGATCAGTTTTTTATTATTATTATTTTTATTATTTTTTAAATTATGTTTTGAAGCCCTGTTTATGCAGTTGACCAATATCAGTGTCGGCCAGTAGTTTTTGTTAATATCATATCGGTCAAAACAATCCTATGGGTGCATCCCTAATTACTAGAGTATGTCAGTATTTCTATTTCAAAATTTCAATGTGTTGCTGTTTCTTTAAAAAACTTTTTGAAAATCGCTTTGAAAATTTGAAATTTTGAAAATTCGCTGACTCTGATTGGTGGAATTTTCTGTGCAGAATCATGGGTAATGTAGTTTTTTACCACAGATTCCATGATTCCACGAACATGTGCATTTAAATTTGCATTGTGCTTTCAAAAAGCTGAAATAATGCACACTGATGGCTTCAGCAAAAGCATACAATAAATGAACAAACTCTGAGCTCTCAGTAGGTCTGTCTTTAAGATTTATAAGTTATAATCCACTTCCTATGGAGAAAATTAGTTCGTTTTTACTTCTGTTGCACTCCATAGCATGTTCTTCACAGGTGTGTGTTTAGAGTAAATTTGGACTTGGCTTATTTACTTTTTAGGGTTTTTAACTATCCGTTTCATAAACAGGCTTCCAGCGGATTGAACACTGGTTAAAATCAACCACCGAAACATAAACATAAAGTTAGCTGTGGTTATGACAGTCAGCGCTTATCCAGTGCTCTGCGCATGCAATGATGATTTGTGTCTTCGTGTCACTCACAAGCTTGATTTTATTGAAGAAAATAATACTTGTACACATCAAGGATGCATTAAATTGATCAAAAGTGAAAAAAAATTAAAATGTTATAAATGCTGTTCTTTTGAACTTTCTATTCATCAAAGAGCCTTAAAAATAAAAGTTATTCCAGTTTTTTCACAAAAATATGAACTGTTTTCAATGTTTCTTGAGCGGCAAATTAGCGTATTAGAATGATTTTTGAAAGATCATGTGATGCTGAAGACTGGAGTAATGATGCTGAAAATTCAGCTTTGATTGCAGAAATAAATTACATTTTAACAGATATTCATGTAGAAAGCAGCTATTTTGAATTATAATATTATTTGACATTTGTACTGATTTTCCTGTATTTTGGATCAAATAAATGCAGCTTTGGTGAGCAGAAGAGATGTCGTTACAGGGCTCTATGGCTCTATGTTTGAAAAAACACCGGTGTCTGACAACATTGACCTATAAAATATGTTCTTTTGTAAATGATGAGTTTTCATTTCTGGCTAAACTATCCCTTTAATTCTTGACATTTTGAGTGATATTCATTTGTAAGAAGTGATTCATCCAGCGTCCATATCTGCCGTGAGGTTTGGGTTACCGCGAGATAAAGAGAGTGAGTGACACTGGCTATTTAGTTAACAGGCGCTGAGTTTCAACATTTGACTGCTTTAAAGAAGCGATCACATCCTGAAATGCTGGAAGCGTGTCAGCACATGTTGCTCATTTATCCGATGTGATTATAAGAGGTTTTTGCCCGAACGTGTGAATCGGGAACATTGATTTTTACACCCGTGATGTCTTCCTGATGGCGCTTGAAAGGCTCGGAGAGCGACACGCTCTCTGAAACGTCTGGGATAATTCGATCCAGGCCGGTTTTAGCAGAAGAAATCACATTCAAATCAAAGCTGTAATGACTCTACAGCTGTGGGCACCTGAAAAGAGCCTTTATCCTCAATTAGGGGCTTGTCAGCAGGGAAAACGCACCTTTAAATTGCACACAATTCTCTCACAGTCGTACCCGAGCCATTGGTCCTGAGCTCCCACAGACAGCCGAGCAATTTGCCATAATCCGTATTGACGGCTCCTCAATGACCTCATCGCACTGGAGCGGCCCGGGATTTTCTCCGAGACGGCCAATCTAAACAAGCGATTTAACTTTATGTGTGGGACCGAAGCCGCCGCAGATATGAAGCGCAGGATAAGCCATGCAGAATGCGTTTCAAGGTGTCTTGTGCACGTTTGCTGTGTGGAATATCAAGCTTCTACAGCAAACTTCATCTTTTCTTTGTTGTTTTGCGCTGCTCTGGGCAATTTTGAAGCACTTACGCCGTAAACTCTCCGCACACACGACGATCGTTTACTGTTTTCCCAGCGCGCCGACAAACGGCCCCGTTGCCCGCAGACACGGCGGTTTGATTGGAGCAACACCAGCTGGGTCAGTTTTTATTTCTTTGCTTAATTAACGCGCTGTGCTTCTGAGACCTTCCAGAGGTTTGAAGCCACTGGCGTCTGAAGTTTTTTTTTTTTTTTTTTTTTTTTAAACAGCTTTGACTTCTTTAGGTTTAGTTCCTTTCACGTCGCCCTCGAGATGCACAATAGAAACAATAGTTCCCATACAGCCCCCTCCAAAAAGCAAATATATTTCAAATACATTTGTATAACTATGTTTATAAATATAGTTTAATAAAACATTAAATATTTTAATTAAAATATGTATTTTATAAATGTATATTTTTATAAAAAAAATATGTATAATTATATTTTAAAATATTATTATTTTATTTTTAAATTAAATATTAATTTAAAATATTTAAACTACTAAATAAAAACAAAAAAAATAAATATTACTCTTGGACTAAAACAGCTCAATTTGGCCAAAATGTTAAGATTATATAAATATGTCTATTAATAATAATAGTTTCAATAATAATAATAATAAATATGTGTGAATATATTTCAAAAATATCATTATTATTATTAAATAAAAATGTTAAAATTACTAAATAAACAAAATAAGAAATATTACTTTTTGTCTAAGTCTGCACAGTTAGGCCAGAATTTAAGAATCAATATGTCTATTAAAAAAAATTAAATTAACCTTAACAACAACAACAGTTATTATTAACAGTTGTAATAATAATATAAATATATATATATAATATATAATATATATACAGTGGGTACGGAAAGTATTCAGACCCCCTTAAATGTTTCACTCTTTGTTATATTGCAGCCATTTGCTAAACTCATTTAAGTTCATTTTTTTTCCTCATTAATGTACACACAGCACCCCATATTGACAGAAAAACACAGAATTGTTGACATTTTTGCAGATTTTTTAAAAAAGAAAAACTGAAATATCACATGGTCCTAAGTATTCAGACCCTTTGCTCAATATTTAGTAGAGGCACCCTTTTGATCTAATACAGCCATGAGTCTTTTTGGGAAAGATGCAACAAGTTTTTCACACCTGGATTTGGGGATCCTCTGCCATTCCTCCTTGCAGATCCTCTCCAGTTCTCTCAGGTTGGATGGTAAACGTTGGTGGACAGCCATTTTTAGGTCTCTCCAGAGATGCTCAATTGGGTTTAAGTCAGGGCTCTGGCTGGGCCATTCAAGAACAGTCACAGAGTTGTTGTGAAGCCACTCCTTCGTTATTTTAGCTGTGTGCTTAGGTTCATTGTCTTGTTGGAAGGTAAACCGTCGGCCCAGTCTGAGGTCCTGAGCACTCTGGAGAAGGTTTTAGTCCAGGATATCCCTGTACTTGGCCGCATTCATCTTTCCCTCGATTGCAACCAGTTGTCCTGTCCCTGCAGCTGAAAAACACCCCCACAGCATGATGCTGCCACCACCATGCTTCACTGTTGGGACTGTATTGGACAGGTGATGAGCAGTGCCTGGTTTTCTCCACACATACCGCTTAGAAATAAGGCCAAAAAGCTCTATCTTGGTTTCATCAAACCAGAGAATCTTATTTCTCACCATCTTGGAGTCCTTCGGGTGTTTTTTAGCAAACTCCATGTGGAGAGGCTTCCGTCGGGCCACTCTGCCATAAGGCCCCAGCTGGTGGAGGGCTGCAGTGATGGTTGACTTTCTACAACTTTCTCCCATCTCCCGACTGCATCTCTGGAGCTCAGCCACAGTGATCTTTGGGTTCTTCTTTACCTCTCTCACCAAGGCTCTTCTCCCCGATAGCTCAGTTTGGCCGGACGGCCAGCTCTAGGAAGGGTTCTGGTCGTCCCGAACGTCTTCCATTTAAGGATTTTGGAGGCCACTGTGCTCTTAGGAACCTTAAGTGCAGCAGAAATTTTTTGTAACCTTGGCCAGATCTGTGCCTTGCCACAATTCTGTCTCTGAGCTCTTCAGGCAGTTCCTTTGACCTCATGATTCTCATTTGCTCTGACATGCACTGTGAGCTGTAAGGTCTTATATAGACAGGTGTGTGGCTTTCCTAATCAAGTCCAGTCAGTATAATCAAACACAGTTGGACTCAAATGAAGGTGTAGAACCATCTCAAGGATGATCAGAAGAAATGGACAGTGCCTGAGTTAAATATATGAGTGTCACAGCAAAGGGTCTGAATACTTAGGACCATGCGATGTTTCAGTTTTTCTTTTTTAAGAAATCTGCAAAAATGTCAACAATTCTGTGTTTTTCTGTCAATATGGGGTGCTGTGTGTACATTCATGAGGAAAACAAATTAACTTAAATGATTTTAGCAAATGGCTGCAATATAACAAAGACTGAAAAATTTAAGGGGGTCTGAATACTTTCCGTACCCACTGTATATATATATATATATATATATATGTGTGTGTATGTGTGTGTGTGTGTGTGTGTGTGTGTGTGTATGTGTGTGTATGTGCGAATATATATTTTAAAAATATCATTACTATTATTAAATAAAAATATTAAAATTACTAAATGAAAATCAAAATAAGAAATTATTTACATTTGGACTAAGACTACACAATTAGGCCAGAATTGTAAGAATCAATACGGCTATTAAAAAATAAAATGTAACATTAATAATAACAACAACAATAATAACAGTAATAATAATAATGAAAAAATACTTGTGAACATATTTAAAAAATATAATTACTATTATTAAATAAAAATATAAAAATGACTGAATAAAAAAAACAAAATAAGAAATATTACTTTTGGACTAAGACTACACAATTAGGCCAGAATTTTAAGAATCAATATGGCTAAAAAAATAAACTTTTACATTAATAAAAAATATTAATATTATAATATTTCAGAGATAAGTAAATAGTATTTAAGAGAAGTAATAATTATAGTAATTTATTTTTCATTACATAAAATTACAGTAATAATATTTATAATATTTATTTATATATTTATTTCTTTATTAAACTGAATTATTAAACCTCTGTTAAAAATTATTAAACTATTAAAACATTTATTCTAACAGAAAAATAAAATATAAATCATATAAATACAAATATTAAATATAAATTAACAATAAATTATATATATATATATATATATATATATATATATATATTTATATATATATATATATATATATATACAGGTGCATCTCAATAAATAAAGATCATTTGTCGTGGAAAAGTTTTTTTCAGTAATTCAACTCAAATTGTAAAACTCGTGTATTAAATAAATTCAATGCACACAGACTGAAGTAGTTTTAGTCTTTGGTTCTTATAATTGTAGATTTTGGCTCACATTTAACAAAAACCCACCAATTCACTATCTCAACAAATTAGAATATGGTGACATGCCAATCAGCTAATCAACTCAAAACACATGCAAAGGTTTCCTGAGCCTTCAAAATGCTCTCTCAGTTTGGTTCACTAGGCTACACAGTCTTTAGCATTCATTGCCAATCATCAACATTCATTGCCAAAGAAACTGGCTGTTCACAGAGTGCTGTATCCAAGCATGTTAACAGAAAGTTGAGTGGAAGGAAAAAGTGTGGAAGAAAAAGATGCACAACCAACCGAGAGAACCGCAGCCTTGACAAGGCTTGTCAAGCAAAATCGATTTAAGAATTTGGGTGAATTTCATAAGGAATGGACTGAGGCTGGAGTCAAGGCATCAAGAGCCACCACACACAGACGTGTCAAGGAATTTGGCTACAGTTGTCGTATTCCTCTTGTTAAGCCACTTCTGAACCACAGACAACGTCAGAGGCGTCTTACCTGGGCTAAGTTGCCCAGTGGTCCAAAGTCCTCTTTTCAGATGAGAGCAAGTTTTGTATTTCATTTGGAAACCAAGGTCCTAGAGTCTGGAGGAAGGGTGGAGAAGCTCATAGCCCAAGTTGCTTGAAGTCCAGTGTTAAGTTTCCACAGTCTGTGATGATTTGGGGTGCAATGTCATCTACTGGTGTTGGTCCACTGTTTGTTGAAAAGTCACTGCACCCGTTTACCAAGAAATATTCAAGAACTTCATGCTTCCTTCTGCTGACCTGCTTTTTAAAGATGCTGATTTCATTTTCCAGCAGGATTTGGCACCTGCCCACACTGCCAAAAGCACCAGAAGTTGGTTAAATGACCATGGTGTTGGTGTGCTTGACTGGCCAACAAACTCACCAGACCTGAACCCCATAGAGAATCTATGGGGTATTGTCAAGAGGAAAATGAGAAACAAGAGACCAAAAAATGCAGATGAGCTGAAGGCCACTGTCAAAAAAACCTGGGCTTCCATACCACCTCAGCAGTGCCACAGACTGATCACCTCCATGCCACGCCGAATTGAGGCAGTAATTAAAGCAAAAGGAGCCCCTACCAAGTACTGAGTACATATACAGTAAATGAACATACTTTCCAGAAGGCCAACAATTCACTAAAAATGTTTTTTATTGGTCTTATGATGTATTCTAATTTGTTGAGATAGTGAATTGGTGGGTTTTTGTTAAATGTGAGCCAAAATCATCACAATTAAAAGAACCAAAGGCTTAAACTACTTCAGTCTGTGTGCACTGAATTTATTTAATACACGAGTTGAATTACTGAAATAAATGAACTTTTCTACGACATTCTAATTTATTGAGATGCACCTATATATATATAGGGAATTAAAATCTAATTATATATAATATATAATAAAAAATGTTAAACTATTATAAATATATTTTACCCACCTTATATTTCAGTCCAAGAAAACACATTCACAACACATATTAAGAAAAACTGAATAAACTTAATAAACTTAAAAATTTGTTTTCTATAAGTTGTGTGAACATATAACGCATTTAAATAAAGATCTGCAAAGAATATACTATACACTGTTACAATATATTACCAAATTAGACAATATAAGTCATTACAAATTTAGTAGACTATTCCATCCTTATTTGCATTTGCCTGAATGTAGGCTACTGTAAGATTGGAAGTGTGTTTTCTTGCCCCTGAAACACATTTTGAAATATGTTTTGGTATTTGAAGGTCAAAACTAAATTGATTTTCAGTTTCAAAACAGTATTTCATTGAGCTTCATTATTTACAGCATATTTAGCATATATTTACAATATATTTTGGCCATAAAAAATGTATTTCTTGCCGCATGGGTTATCCATCAAGACATTCATATCTAAAAAATAAAAAGCACCAGTACAAAGTATGATAAATGCAAATGTATTCTCTGACATTTGAAAACCAAGCGTCACATTTTGTGTTTTCCTGCCTCAGGTCGGTTTATCCTGCTAATGAAGCGGTTGCTAGGGTTTAACCTTTCTGCGGCGTTTGTGAACCTGCCACTGTAGTGACCTTCACGTTAACTATTCCTCGTTACTCCTGCACTTTCTGGACGCGGCTCTCATCGCCTCCATTCACATGCTGAAACAAAACGAGCAGAATCATTCATAAAAACCAGCCGGAAGCGTAAGGATACGTGTTCCCAGTGCAGCTTTATTAAAATGCGTATGTTTAATTTATGATCCAGCACTTTCAAAGGAGATCAGCTGTCTGGGAATGAAGTCCGACATTCCTTCGCCATATGTATTCCCTCCTGCGTGTTCATTCATCCCGGCCGCTGTCTACATCACAAGAGCGCGACGTGTCGAGAGAAATCCCACCTGAAGCTGAAAAATCAGAACGCATTACTCTGAAAAGCACAGTACTGGCTCAGCTTCACAATTCACCAAAGTTTCCCAGGGAAAAATACTCCTCTGTTTGTGATGATTTATTTCAGTGCTTTTAGTTTTTAGGAAGAATGGAGTGCTGGAGTCACAGTAGGTTAATGTTTTTTTTTTTTTTCTAGTTTTGTTGTTGTTATATTTTCTAAATATAAATATATATATATAATAGATCATTTCTTGGATCTAAATATTACTATTAAGGTATTAATATTTTTGTACTTTTATTCACCTTTTTACGGAGTAACCGATGAGCAGCACCATGACGGATTCTAACTTCCGTCTGAGTGCTTTCGTTTTATGGCGTGCAAAGAAATTCATGTTAAAACGGGGTAAAAATCGGATGAATTGAAACTTTTTCAATATAAATAAATATAAAAATCTACGCAGGTTTAACATTATATTATTGGCTCGGAAAATATATTAATTTGACTAAAATATAACGCAATATTTATACTTTTAAGTAAAAAAAGACTACTACTATTATTATTATTTGTATGAATATATATATATATATATGTGTGTGTGTGTGTGTGTATATATATATATATATATATATGTATATATATGTATATATGTATATATATGTGTATATATATATATGTGTATATGTATGTGTATATGTATGTGTATATATGTATATGTGTAATAAAAATAATACTATTATTAATGTGTTTGTCTATATATGTGTGTGTATATATATATATATATATATAAAACATATATATTATATAAATTTTATATATATATATATACATAATTTTGAATAAATATTTCGATTATATATCAAATATATATATTTTTCAATAAAAATAATACTATTACTATATATATATATATATATATATATATATATATATATATATATTATACAGTGTTTTATATATATATAATATATATGTATATATAAAACATATATTATACAGTGTTTTATATATATAACTACTGTATTACATTTAATTTCGATAGATTAATACATTCATATTAATGCCTATATACCTAAATTATGCAGTTTTTAGTATATTAATTATAAGCTGTAACATTCATCAAAATATTATACTACTATATTACATTTATATATTGCTTATATTTAATTTATGGCTTAAAGTAATTATTTTTATTGCAGTTTTTATTCACTTACATAATTTGCATTTCTTCATAACATGAATAATGTTACTTCCACATACATTTTTTGTTTTGTTCATAATGCTTTCTTTAAGTGTTTTTAGGAAGAACTTGCAAATGAATCATTCTTTTGAGCCAGTTCTGTTTAATGATGCAGTTCAATTGATTGATTTACAAAGCATTTGTAACTGACTCAAGTGGAAAAACTGTTTTCAAAAAGAAAAATAGTGTGAATTTAATTAAACATTCATTAACTGTGTTAACTTTGAAATGCATTGCACGGGAAGCATGTTTTGAGTAGTGCTGCTTTATTTCTCATCTCAGTGGTAAATGCGAGTGTAGCAGGTTAATTCTGTCATTGCTCCTGGGTCTATTCAGCATCACAGCTATTGGAAAGCTGTCATCGCTCACAGTGTTTTTACAGTACCAATAGCAGGTGGGCCACTGTCTGGACCGCTGACCTCAGGCTATGGCTTTATAACACCCATATTTCAAAACATCCCGTGTGTGAAGCGTAGAGGAGGGAGGGCTGTCTGAAACACTCATTTGTGTTGTTTCGCAGTTCAAAACGTACGGCGTAACGTCACTCAATCACATCCTCCAGCTAATCATCCCGCCATCACCCAGCGACGTTCATCTCATCAGCCTCGAGAAATTAAAGCCGTCGCTTCTCCTCCATCTGATTTGTGCGTTTACCCGCAGTGCTCGCCTTCTTTGATCAAAACAAGGAGATGTTAAGGATTTGAAGGCACGCTGTGCGGTTAAAGAGTCTCTCCTGGGGCGACAATTAACACTCGCCATTCTCCGGTGATAGTTCACGCCGATCGTACCAGGAGACGCCGCCTGTGATGCTTAATTCACGATTTTAATTACCATTAAGGCTAGCAGCAGGCCGAGTTAAAAAAAGAAAATTAAATACTTCAAAACAGTAGTGGAAAGATGACAGTGCAGAGATTGTTTGATATGAACAGCTCCTAAACTGGGGGCTTACAGTAACTGAGAAACCGTTTTAGGATGAGATGCTGTTGTGCTGTTTGTTTATGATGCTAATTATGTAATGGAATCTGCGTGACTTTCATGGAAACTTATTTAAGAGGTCAAGATACACACAGCACAACACTGCATACATTCCAGAAGTCCTTTGGCCTGTTTATTTCAAAAATTAATTTAAATCATGAACCAAATCAGCCAGCTCTAACATTTAATGAAAATATTACACATAATAATAATAATAATAATAAAATAAATAAAAATTAAAAATTAAACTGCTCAGTTACTTTAAAATTATATATGTAATATATACAATTTTGCCATATATAGTAGTCAGCATTTGAAGTGGATCAATATAGTTCATCAATATAGTAAAATGTTGACTACTGTGTAATCTTCCTATATAGTATATATAATTTTGTACTCTATTTTTATTATGATTTTCATTTATTTTTGATTTATGTATGTACATAAATTATTATGTTATATTATAATTGTATAATTATACATTGTGTGTATATATATATATATATATATATATAGAAAAAATAAAATATTATGTAATTTACATAATTATAAATATTTTTTACAACATTTTTTTCTGATTTTAACAAAATTGTCATTTTGTATTCATCTGTCATTTCAAAGCTTTACTAAGACTTTTAAGCAATATTAATAATATTTTGTATATTTTATTACATTACAATATTATTAAAAAAATGATTATAGAATTTACATACGTATTAATATATGTATTAATTTTTTACAACATTTTGTTCTGATTTGAACAGAATCGTCATTTTGTATTTATCTGTGTCATTTGCAAAGCTTTACTAAGACTTAAACGAAATGAACAATATTTTGTATATTTTATTATGTGTTTTATTTTTATTTTACTTAATATTTTTGCATCGTCATTTTTTATTCAACTGTGTCATTTGCAGAAGACTCTTAAACTATTAATAATATTAATATATTTTATTTTTATTTAGAGTTATACTTTGTATATATAGTATTCATATAATATATAATAGAATAATATATACAGTATATATATGCGTGTGTGTGTGTGTGTTTGTATATGTGTATGTATGGGTGTATATATATATATATATATATATATATATATATATATATATATAATTAATAACTTATTATATAATTTACATACTTATTTATATATATATATATATATATATATATATATATATATAATTTTTTACAACATTTTGTTCTGATTTGAACACAGTGGTCATTTTGTATTCATCTGTGTCATTTGCAAAGCTCTACTAAGATTTTAAATGATATTAATAATATTTTGTATAAAATATTATAAACTTTATAGGATGCATAGAACAATAGAGTTTATTTGCAAAACTTTTCAAATTTTCAAAAATCACGATTGTTTTTTTTTTTTTTTTTTGGTATTTTTACTTAATCAAAAGAATCCAACTTGCAGTTGCATTGAGATTAATTGGAATGCACAATGAAAAAACATGATTTTTGAAAATTGTTAAAAATGGAGTTTGTTTTTGCAAATAAACTCTTCATTACAAATACACTTTTTCCCCTCAAGCTTAAATACTTTGTTTCAATTCTAAGTTTGGTACTATGTCTGCATTATTATTAAGAATCAGCTCATCTATAGAGAAAAACAAAAGGATTTTAACTTCCAGAGACATAATGTTGTGTATTATCATAGATTGTGACTGGCTGTATTCGCAATATTACATGACCTCAAGTGAATTATTAGAATTATTTATACTGTTTTTGTTTGTGAAGTTGTATAAGTTTTTTAGTTGTATTAGGTGTTTTAAGCACAAAAGACATTAGCACATTTTTTTCTCCAGCAATCTGGTAACCTAGAACAGCCAGCATCCATGAAAAATGAGCAAAATAAAGTCAGGCGGAGAGCGCTATCAGTGTCAAGTGTGATATCTGTGAGAGGATGTTTGGTCTGGCCTCGCAGAAGCATTTTAACATTCCCACATTAACAGGCTGGAATTAAAGGAGAGGCTCATCTTGAGAGATCACTTCATGAGCGTTGATAGAATTGGTAATTAAATCCAGAAATCCTTGCGTTTTTTACATAACAGATATACTCAGCGATATCTGTGATGTTTGCTTCTCTGTATGTTCACAAACCTTTACATTAGACCAGCACAGTTTGATCGAGTGCCTCGAAATGGCACAAAAATTGATATTCCGCTGTCACTTCCTAAAAAATGGCTGCAGAATGAGCAATTATAGTCTCATTCTCAGTCCATTGTGTTTGGTCATTTAGTTCTGACTCTATTCAGACGAAACGCTTTATCACAAGACGCTAGCTGCTTTTAATTGTCGATTCGTTTTCTTTTTGAAGAACTGCCGTATAATGAATTTCCTTGTGTTCGTTTTTTATTTGTCTCGATGATAGCTCAATTACTTTTTATAGGCCAGTGATGTTGTGATATCTGTAAGTTCAGACCAAATGGCCTCCGGTTTCATTGCAGTGATGATAAGAGAATGAATTGTTCACAGGACTGGATTTGTTCGTTTTTCTGCCCAGGGCGGCTGGTTAAACGCTGATTATTGCCATGAAAGCTCTTTTCTGAATACATTAAACCTTGAAACAGTAGATCTTGTTTGTGCAAATGTTTGTGATGGACTATAGAGGGCCAATCTATGGAAGCTTGTTTCCACCACGGGATAAAACAATAAAAAATGTAATTGTGAATTGCAGAAATTGAAGGTGGGGATTGTGAATGAACAGCGCTCTTTCCACCTTCAATACCCACTGCTCCAGGTGTGTGTTCACTGTGTGTGTATGTTCACTTCTCACTGCCGTGTGTGTGCACTTGTGATGGGTTAAATGCAGAGCACCAATTTCGAGTATGGGTCACCATACTTGACAATACGTCACGACTTTCACTTTGCACGACTTTTCTCGTAATTCTGGGTTTATATCTCACAATTTGGACATTTTTCTTGCAATCCTGATTAAAAAAGCCAGAATAGTGAGATATGAAGTCCCACTTAAATTTTGGAAAAAAAAATAATTGCAAGATTATAAGTTGCAGTTACGTTTATTTTTTTATTTATTTATTACAAGAAGAGAATGTATTTTATTGTGACACATAATCCCTGAATTGAGAGACATAAAGTCACACTTCTGAGAAATCTTGCGACTCTGGTTGTAAGACATAAACTCTAAAATTGGAGATATAAACTCACATTTCTGAGAAAAGTCCTAGTTACAAGATTATAAAATGCAATTACATTTATTTATTTATTGCAAGAAGAAAATTAATTTTATTGTGACATATAATCACCAAATTGCAAGACATAAGCTTTTAAAAAAAAAATTTGCAAGGAAGAATGTAATTTTATTCCAAGACGCAAACTCAGAGGTGAGAGATAAAATCATCATACATCTTGATAAACTCATCAAGATCATACTTCTGAGAAAACAAGTCATAATTCCAAGACAGAAAAATGGCAAATTAATTTTATGTATTTGTTTATTTATTTTATTTTAATATGGGGTGAAAAAAAAGAACAGAATTTCAAGACAAAAAGTCATTTTATATTTTGCAGTTCACATTATATCTCGCAACTCAGTATTATGAGATAAAGATTAATTACATTTTTTATTTTTATTATTATTATTTGGCAGAAGCAGGCTTCCATACAAATCCTCTAATGATTATTATTTTATTTTACTGTTAAAATACATTTTTGACATTTTAAAACAGGAAATATGCTATTTGTTTTCTTTGTGTAAAAGTCGATGTTTATTTATTTTATTTTACAATTCTAATTATATACCAGTTGCATTGTATTTGTTTGCGTTCAGCATGGTGAGACTTGAAAGTGGTTTTCGGGTTGAGAAGCGCAGCTCTGATTTCCAGCTGTTCTCCGACTTTCAGCAGCTGGTGTTTCTCAGTGTCATCAGTGAGTCCAGTGATCATTGCTCTCAATGCATCACATGCCGACATAAAGAAACAAATGCTTTATTACAGGCCAAATAAATAGTGTGATTGCAGAGGGACCTGATTGTGGGTGCATACGGGATGTGTTTGGGAAAAACATTAGTGAAGATGTATTAAATAGCGTAAGCGTTATCTGTTCTGCTGAGATATAGAGTGTCAGTGATACAGAGCAGCTGGAGATACAGGAAATGAATTCATTTTCATTTAGTGCCAAACAGAGACACAAACGCTGCGGCCTCAGTGTGTTTGTGGATGTGCTGCACGCAGTGAGCCGTGCCTGAGTGAAGACTTACAGAGAAACTGTAAATGTTAACCAGAGCCATGCAGAACTAAACGACTGAATTTGAACTGTATCAAGAAATCTGCTCCGTCATAATTCAAGAATCTATCTATCTATCTATCTATCTATCTATCTATCTATGGTTATGTTATGTTATTCTGTTGTTCCGGGTGGTTGCTAGGGCATTTTGGGTGTTCTGGGGGATTTCTGGGGTGTTCTGATGGTTCTAGGTGGTTTCTAGGGCATCCTGGGTGGTTGCTATGGTGTTCTGGTTGGTTGCTAGGGCATTCTGAGTAGTTGCTAGGATGATCTGGGTGGTTGCTAGAGCGTTGTTAGGTAGGTACTTGGGCATCCTGGGTGGTTGCTAGGGTGTTCCAGGTGGTTTCTAGAGTGTCCTAGGTTGTTGCTAGGGTGTTCTAGGTGGTTTTTAGGGCATCCTGTGTGGTTGCTAGGGTTTTCTGGGCAGTTTCTATGGTGTCCTGGGTGGTTGTTATGACTTTTTGAGTGTTCTGGTGAATTTTTAGAGTGTTCTGATGGTTCTAGGTGGTTTCTAGGGCGTTCTAGATGGTTACTAGGGTGTTCTGGTGTTTTTAAATCCTAGGTGGTTGCTAGGTTTTTTAGGCAGTTTCTAGAGCATCCTGGGTGGTTGCTAGGGTATTTTGGGTGTTCTGATGGTTCTAGGTGGTTTCTGTGGCATCTTACATGGTTGCTAAGGTGTTCTAGGTGTTTTTTAGAGCATCCTAGGTGGTTGCTATGGTGTCCTAGGTGGTTGATAGGGTGTTCTGGGCAGTTGCTAGGGTGTCCGGGGTCGTTGCTAGGACATTTGGGTGTTTTGATAGATTTTTAGGGTGTTTTGATGGTTTTTGTGGTGTCCTAGATGGTTGCTAGGGTGTTCTAGGTGTTTATTTAGAGCATCCTAGGTGGTTGCTAGGGTGTCCTATGTGGTTGCTAGGGTTTTCTGGGCAGTTTCTAGGGTGTCCTGGGTGGTTGTTAGGACATTTTGGGTGTTCTGGCGAATTTTTTGAGTGTTCTGATGGTTCTAGGTGGTTTCTAGGGCATCCTAGATGGTTACTAGGGTGTTCTAGGTGTTTTTAAATCCTAGGTGGTTGCTAGGTTTTTAGGCAGTTTCTAGAGCATCCTGGGTGGTTGCTAGGGCATTTTGAGTGTTCTGGGATGTTCTGATGGTTCTAGGTGGTTTTCAGGGCATCATAGGTGGTTACTAGGGGTTTTAGGGCAGTTTTTTAGGAGATCCTGTGTAGTTACTAGGGTATTTTGGGTGTTCTGGAGGATTTTAGAGTGTTCTGATGGATGTAGTTGGATCCTAGGGTACCCTAGACAGTTGCTAGAGTGTTCTAGGTGGGTTCTAGGGTGTCCTGTGTGGTTGCTTGGGTTTTCTGGGCAGTTTCTAGGGTGTCCTGGGTGGTTGTTAGGACATTTTGGGTGTTCTGGTGAATTTTTAGAGTGTTCTGATGGTTCTAGGTGGTTTCTAGGGCGTCCTTGATGGTTACTAGGGTGTTCTAGGTGTTTTTAAATCCTAGGTGGTTGCTAGGTTTTTTTAGGCAGTTTCTAGAGCATCCTGGGTGGTTGCTAGGGCATTTTGGGTGTTCTGGGATTTCTGGGGTGTTCTGATGATTTCTGTGGCATCTTAGATGGTTGCTAAGGTGTTCTAGGTGTTTTTAGAGCATCCTAGGTGGTTGCTAGGGTGTCCTAGGTGGTTGCTAGGGTGTTCTGGGCAGTTGCTACGGTGTCCTGGGTCGTTGCTAGGGCATTTGGGTGTTTTGATAGATTTTTAGGGTGTTTTGACGGTTTCTATGGCAACCATCTAGGACACCATAGAAACCGTCAAAACACCCTAAAAATCTATCAAAACACCCGAGCAACCATCTAGGACACCATAGAAACCGTCAAAACACCCTAAAAATCTATCAAAACACCCAAATGCCCTAGCAACGACCCAGGACACCGTAGCAACTGCCCAGAACACCCTAGCAACCACCTAGGACACCCTAGCAACCACCTAGGATTTTTATGGCATTCTATGTGGTTGTTAAGGTTTTCTGGGCAGTTTCTAGGGCGTCCTGGACATTTTGGGTGTTCTGGAGGATTTTTAGAGTGTTCTGACAGTTCTACGTGGTTTCTACGGCGACCTAGATGGTTGCTAGGGTGTTCTCTAGGTGTTTTTAAATCCTAGGTGCTTGCTAGGGTTTTCTGGGCAGTTTCTCGGGCGTCCTGGGTGGTTGCTAGGGCATGTTGGGTGTTCTAGGTGTCTTAGGGCATCCTATGTGGTTGCTAGGGTTTTCTGTGCAGTTTCTAGGGCATCCTTGGGTGGTTGTTAGGACATTTTGTGTGTTCTGGGGGATTTTTAAGTGTGCTGATAGTTCTGGTTTCTAGGGCATCCTAGGTAGTTGCTAGGGTGTTCTAGGTGGTTTTCAGGGCATCATAGGTGGTTGCTAGGGTTTTTAGGGCAGTTTCTGGGATATCCTGTATGGTTACTAGGGTATTTTGGGTGTTCTGGGTGATATTTAGGGTGTTCTGATGGTTCTAGTTGGTTTCTAGGGTGTCCTAGGTGGTTTTTAGAGCATCTTAGGTGGTTGCTAGGGTGTTCTGGGTTGTAGGTAGGGCATTTTGGATGGTCACTAGGGTGTTGTGGGGGATTTCTAGGGTGTTTTTGGTGGCATTCTGCCATTTTGGGTGGTTGTTAGGGGGTTTGGGGTGGTTGCTAGGGTGTTCTGCATGGTCTGTCTATCTCTCTATCTATAAACCTTCACACTTCACCACCAGACTGTCTTACACAAAGTATGTAAAGTTTTGTTCTTCTGCTTTAGCTCTAGTACAAAGTGAGCCGGGGGGAAAAAAATCGGTGCATGATGCCCCTAAATGCTGAGTAATTTGTGAAAGAGGATTGAGGAAATAAGGATACAGTAACATGTAATACTCTCAGCCCGCCGGTAATGCTCACTAATGCTAACGTAATACGTGTTATGTAAACTGAATTAGCAGACACATAAACAAGTTCATAAACCCTCAAATGGCCATGTGGAAAAGAGTAGGTTTGTTGTAGTGAAGTAAAGGAAATATTCTCGCAGGAAGATTAACGCTGAGATATCGTGTTGGTGGGCTTTAACTCAGACGAGACTTTTAAAAAGGTAGATAAATTGACATGCACTGGAAGATAAATGGACATGCACTTCATTGCTGGCAAGTCTCTTTAAAGGAGAGCTCCACTTCTAGAACAACAATTTACAAATAATTTACAAATAAAAGGCCATCCAAGATGTAGGTGACTTTTTTTATCTTCAGTAGAACAGTAGGTTTTTAGCTGAAACCGTGCTCCTTGGTGACTCATATAATGCAAGTGAATGGCTACCGTCACTTTGAGAGTCAAAAAGGTAACACAAGATACAGGCAACACAAAAGTGACCTAACTGTTCAACTGAAGAAAAAAAAATTAACCACATCTTGGATGGCCTGAGGGTGAGTACATTTTTATTTTTGGGTGAACTATCCCTTTAACTCGGACGAGACCTTTAAAAAGGGCTGGAAGATAAATTGACATGCACTTCTTTGCTGGCAAGGCTCTGGAAAAACTCCTTAACACATCTTATTGGCCAGGCCAGGTCTTCTGCTCTCAGAGAGCCGGCGGCTGCCTGTGAGACTCTCCATCATCAGCATTCAGCCGAGGGAAGCGTCAGAGGAAATATATCCAATTAGATCACTCCGATCGATCTCTGCCTGTGTTTGCAACATGCTCGAGTCAGGCCATCTTTCCTGTAGCGTAACACAACAGGCTGATTTGATTAGCGACGGATTGAAGTACATTTAGGTCGACGGTAAAATCTCAAAGCCGATACGTGATGAACGAAATGACAATAAGTGAAGGTAAACAATGAACTGGACGAGCTCAGTTAGGAGTATTACATATGGCCGACATGGCTGCTCTTTAATATGTTGCTCTGCGGCTGCTAAAGTGTTTTTGATTGATTGCATGGATGTGGGTGGTTGCTAGGCTGTCCTGGGTGGTTGGCTTGGTGTTTTGGGCAGTTGCTACAGTAGAGTGTTCCTGGTGGTTGCTAGGGTATTTAGGGTGGTTGCTAGGGCATTCTGGGTTTTTGTTACTTCTGGGTTATTGCTAAGGCATTCTGGCTTGTTGTTACACTGTTCTAGGTGGTTGCTAGGGTATTCTGGGTGGTTGGCTTGATGTTTTGAGCAGTTTCTACAGTAGAGTGTTCTGGGTGGTTGTTAGGGTGTTTTGGATAGTTGCTAGGGCATTCTAGGTTGTTGTTACTTCTGGGTGGTTGCTAGGGCATTGTTAGGGTGTTCTAGGAGGATGCTAGGGGATTCTGGGTTGTTGTTACGGTGTTGGTTGCTAGGGCATTCTGGGTGGTTACTAGGGTATTGTTTGGGTGTTCTGGGTGGTTGCTAGGGCTTTCTGAGTTGTTGTTACAGCGTTGGTTGCTAAGGCATTCTAGGTTGTTGTTACAGTGTTCTGGGTGGTTGCTTAGGCATTCTGAGTTGTTGTTACCGTGTTGCTTGCTAGGGCATTCTGAGTTGTTGTTACGTTTTTGGTTGCTAAGGCATTCTGGGTTGTTGTTACACTGTTCTAGGTGGTTGCTAGGGCATTCTGGGTGGTTGCTAAGGTATTTTGGATAGTTGCTAGGGCATTTTAGGTAGTTGTTACAGTGTTCTGGGTGTTTGCTAGGGCATTGTTAGGGTGTTCTGGGCGGTTGCTAGGGCATTCTGGGTTGTTGTTATGATGTTGGTTGCTAAGGCATTTTGGGTTGTTGTTACACTGTTGCTAGGGCATTCTGGGTGGTTGCTAGGGCATTCTGGTTTATTGTTACAGTGTTCTGTGTGATTGCTAGGGAAATTTTGATTGGTTGTTATGGTGTTGGTTGCTAAGGCATTCTGGGCTGTTGTTACGGTGTTCTAGGTGGCTGCTAGGGCATTCTGGGTTGTTGTTACGATGTTGACTGCTATGGCATTTTGGGTTATTGTTACACTGTTTGTTGCTAGGGCATTCTGGGTTGTTGTTACAGTGTTCTGTGTGGTTGGCATTTTGGGTGGTTGTTATGTTGTTATAGGTGGTTGCTAGGGTGTTTTTGGTGGTTGTAAGGGTCTTCTGGGTAGTTGCTAGGACATTGTTATGGTGTTCTGGGTGGTTGCTAGGGCATTCCGGGTTATTATGGTGTTTTGGGTGGTTGCTATGGTGTTCTAGGTGTTTGCTAGTGCATTCTGGGTGGTTGCTAGAGCATTGCTATGTGATTACTTGGGCATTCTGGGAGGTTACTAGAGTGTTCTGATTGGTTGCTGTGGAATCCTAGGTGGTTAGAGCATTATAAGTGGTTGCTTGGATACTCTGAGTGGTTGCTAAGGTGTTCTGGGTGGTTGCTATGGCATCCTGGATGGTTGATGGAGTGTTTTATAGGGCATTCTGGGTAGTTTTGTGTTCTTGGTGGTTGCTAGGACATTGTTACAGTGTTCTGGGTGGTTGCTAGGGTGTTCTGAATCATTGCTGAGGAATCCTAGGTGGTTGTTAAGGCATTGTAGGTGGTTGCTAGGGTGTTCTGAGTGCTCACTGTGGCATCCTGGATGGTTGTTATGGTGTTCAAGGTAGTTGCTAGGTCATTTTGGGTAGTTGTGTGTTCTGGTTGGTTGCTAAGACATTGATAGGGTGTTCTGGTGATTGCTCTGGTGTTCTGAGTTGTTGCTAGGGTGTTTTGATTTGCAACTGGTGTTCTTGGAGATTTCTAGGGTCCAAGTGGTTGCTAAGTAGTTGCTAGGTTGTCTTCTTTGTTTACTAGGACCTTTTGGATGGTTGCTAGGGTGTTTTTTTTTTTTTTTTTTTTACTGTCTTGTGTAAAAGTCCACCCTCAAATCTTAAAATAGTGTGTCTATGAGGTTTTTTCATTATATGTCTGATCACTCAGTAAAATAACACACACCTCTCCTCAGTTATAGCAGTGCTTAACTTCTTTTAGTAAACACCACTTGTGCAACCCAGAGCTACAGGGGTCCCGTGAATTTGTTCAGCTTTGCAATTAGCAGCTAAATGATTGTTTGCTGATATTTGGATTGTGAGTGCTTTGGATTAGCAGATATCTAGAACAAACAATATTGATTTTTTTGAGATAATTATGTGCACCACTGTAAGCGTTGCAAATAATTACAGGATGGAATCTGATGGTTTTTCTGACTTCAACACAATAGCGACAACAGCATTACATGACAAAAGCTCTGTAAATCTAAATCGCCTTTTCTAAACACACACAATCTGACATGTTCCCAGATATCTGCAATTACAGCAGCTCTAATCTTGCTGAATGCATTTCCTCACTGAAGTCCACTAGAGCAGTTTGTTTTCAGTATTGCGTTGGGTTGCGTTCCAGCCTGTGACGAGGCGCACGCGCGTGCTCGTGTTTGCTGCATGTCCGTATAGCAGCGCGACATGTGCAACTGATCCTAATTCACAATGGCTCCATTGTCTGGGTGAACGCTGGAGTATTACAGCACGGTCTGTGATCTGTATACAAATGAGATCCAGCATATTTGACTTCGGCCGTCAGAATGGCAAGTGCTGCTCCGCTGTTGGCATACAGCGCTTGGGCTCTGACTGACGCGGTGGGGATTGAACGAGACAGCTATTTGAACCGCTTCCAACACTCTCTGCTTTTCCAACTTGGTAAATAGAGTGTGGGCTCATCAGGGATTATGTGCAATTGTCCTTTATGGATGCGTGTTACAACTAATGCGTCTGTGTTGAGATTAGAAGCACCCAAAGAAAGCTTTACATTCCAAGCTTAAAGAGATAGTTCATTCGGAAACGAAGATATGCTTTTAATGGACTCACCCTTAGGCCATCTAAGATGTAGATGACTCTTTTTCTTCAGTAGAACAGTAAAGAAGATTATTAGCTGAATATTGTGCTCCTTGATGATTCATATAATGCAAGTCAATGGCTACAGTTACTTTAGGAGTCAAAAAAATGCATATCTGGCAGCACAAAATTAATATCACTGGCTTCTGATGATATATTGAGGTCTTAGGCCCCGATCACACCCAATGCATTTTTTAGGTCTGAAAACACAAGGCACTGCCTTTTTTGGTGACTTTTAAAAAAGAGCAGTGCTTTGCAGTTTTTTTATGCTGCTAGGCAACCACCAATCAAATCAAAGGATTATAGCGCGAGCGCTCTAAAATGTTTGGTTTTTAGCTGTTAAGTAAACTGTCATATTAGCAAAAACCTTAAAGACTTATAGACACCAAAAGTTTTTCCTCCATCACTGCAATCTCTGGACTTTTCTGCTCAGAGTCTGCTCACATTTTTTTTCAACTTCAGGTGCTCGGAGCGCTCCTGCAAAAATGCGAGGCGCATGCGAGGCACTCGGGGTGCATAAACAGCGCGCATAACGCTCACTGTCAATAGAAAACGATTCAAAGAAGGCACCTCTCACCACAAAAACGCGTTCTGTTTGATCGGAGCCTTATGAAGCAAAATGATCGGTCTCTGCAAGAAACTTTTTTTTTTTTGTCTGCTTGACTCTTTTTTTCTTCAGTAAAATAGTAAAGAACATTTTTTGCTAAAACTGTGGTTCTTGGTGATTCATATAATGCAAGTCAGTGGCTACAGTTACTTTAAGATTCATAAAAAGCATATAAAGGCAACACAAAATTAATACCAGTGGCTCCTGACAATATATTGAGTAGTATTGCCAAATCCTTGGTTTTCCTGCGGAATTGGGCTACTTTAACACTGTTGTCGTGGGTTTTTGATGTCCGCAGGTTGATGCGACCCGAATAACGTCATCTTTAGCCCCTGAAATGTGAATTTACAAGGGGAACCCTGACAAAAAAACATGTATTTTATCCCCCGGAATGCTATTTTCACAGCCCCCTCCCTACAATAATGTCTTACTGATATATGGCAACAAAAGGAGTATTGTAAATTTTTTCCACTTTCATAAGAGGTGAAGTGATCGTAGCAGTGCCTCTGGTGCGCAGCTAAGCATTACTAACTTACCAAACACAGCCTGTTCATTGTCATAATAAAATACAGTCTGCCAAACATATTTCAAAGCCATGCTATTTTACTTCCCCTCAATCCACAACAAATCCGGTAAAACAGAACTGAGAACAAAACAAAAAATGAAAATATAAGCTAACAAGCCAAAATAAATTCATGTAAAATTTTGTACTTTTTGTACAAAATGAATACATTTTAACTTGTAACGTACTAAAGGAACATCAAATTAAGATGTGTATATTTAAAAGATAACTCGTCTTTTTCTTACCATATATAAAATAATTTTAAACATTTTAAATACAATTTAATACAATGAATGTAATTTAATTTGGAACTACAGAAAAATGGTGCTTTAACGTGAGCAACAGCACAAACACGGACACTGTCTATAGGCTAATTCTGTCATGTGACTCCACATTTATTTGCGTTAAAGCTGTTTTTCTCGACAAAAAGTGTTTCCAAACTAATTTTTGTGACATTTGAGCTATCAATATAGAATTTATGTGCTGAAGTTAAGCAGAAAAAGATTTTGTAGACACAAGAAATTTCATGGATTAATGGCTTTTCCATCAACTAAATTTTGAAGCGCTAAATATTTTTTGGCAAAAAATCCTTGGATGGAAACCTGGTTGCTGTGTGTTTATGTAAATGAACTAGTGAATTAAATCAGTTCACTGAAATGAACTGTCCAAAAGAATCAGTTCGTGGAAAAGAATCGGATTTCCCCATTGCAAGAGGCTCTGGATTACAGGTAATAATTAGGGATGCGCCTATACGCCTTTTTCACCTCCGATACCTAGGGTTCGGTATTGGCCGATACCGATATTGATCCGATACCAGTGATATTTTTCATTTAAATAAATGTAGAATTTATATATCTCTGTGTGTGAAACTTATAATCATTCTTTCACAATCTACTACATACAGACCTCTTCATGATAAAGAAAAATAAAATAATAAATATGGAAAAGCATATGTACATTCATAATCTATGACAAAAATATCTTATAAAGTAGGTTAGTGGATAATTGAGCAGCAAAAGTTATTCTAGAAAAATCAGTGCACATTAATATTAGAGATTCAAACATTTAGTGAAAAAATATATATATTTTGTGGGGAGCAAATAAATTGTTGCACTAAATCTGGTAAAATGTTACACATTCCTATTTGTATTATAAAACCAATTTGTGAAAAACTATGTATTTATACACTGAGCAAAATTATAAACGCATCACTTTTGTTTTTGCCTCCATTTTTCATGAACTAAACTCAAAGATCTAAGACGTTTTCTGTGTACATAAAAGGCCTGTTTCTCTCAAATATTGTTCACAAATCTGTCTAAATCTGTGTTAGTGAGCACTTCTCCTTTGCCGAGATAATCCAACCACCTCACAGGTGTGGCATATCAAGATGCTGATTAGACAGCATGATTATTGTACAGGTGTGCCTAAGGCTGGCCACAATAAAAGGCCACTCTAAAATGTGCAGTTTTATTACACAGCACAATGCCACAGATGTTGCAAGTTTTGAGGGAGCGTGCAGTTGGCATGCTGACTGAAGGAATGTTCACAAGAGCTGTTGTCCATGAGTTGAATGTTCATTTCTCTACCATAAGCCGTCTCCAAAGGCGTTTTTCAGAGAATTTGGCAGTACATCCAACCGGCCTCACAACCGCAGACCACGTGTAACCACACCAGCCCAGAACCTCCACATCCAGCATCTTCACCTCCAAGATCGTCTGAGACCAGCCACCCGGACAGCTGCTGCAACAATCGGTTTGCATAACCAAAGAATTTCTGCACAATCTGTCAGAAACCATCTCAGGGAAGCTCATCTGCATGCTCGTCGTCCTCATCGGGGTCTCGACCTGACTGCAGTTCGTCATCGTAACCGACTTGGGTGGCCCATGGTGGCGGTGGGGTTATGGTATGGGCAGGCGTATGTTATGGACAACGAACACAGGTGCATTTTATTGATGCATTTTAAATGCACAGAGATACCGTGATGAGATCCTGAGGCCCATTGTTGTGCCATTCATCCACCACCATCACCTCATGTTGCAGCACGATAATGCACAGTCCCATGTTGCAAGGATCTGTACACAATTCCTGGAAGCTGAAAACATCCCAGTTCTTGCATGGCCAGCATACTCACCGGACATGTCACCCATTGAGCATGTTTGGGAAGCTCTGGATCGGCGTATACGACAGCGTGTTCCAGTTCCTGCCAATATCCAGCAATTTCGCACAGCCATTGAAGAGGAGTGGACCAACATTCCACAGGCCACAATCAACAACCTGATCAACTCTATGCGAAGGAGATGTGTTGCACTGCGTGAGCCAAATGGTGGTCACACCAGATACTGACTGATTTTCGAGTGATTTTCGAGTGTCCTTTTATTGTGGCCAGCCTAAAGCACACCTGTGCAATAATCATGCTGTCTAATCAGCATCTTGATATGCCACACCTGTGAGGTGGATGGATTATCTCGGCAAAGAAGTGCTTGCTAACACAGATTTAGACAGAACAATATGCTTTGAACAATATTTGAATGAAATAGGCCTTTTGTGTACATAGAAAAAGTCTTAGATCTTTAAGTTCACCTCATGAAAAATGGGGACAAAACAAAAGTGTTGCGTTTATAATTTTGGTCAGTGTATACAAGTATATACTATAAAATTAAAATACATCTCTTTTAAATGTATAGCATTTTTTTTTTTTTTAAATAAGGCAACAAGGTCGCGTTGACCGAATCAGTGACGGAAAAATCTGAAGGCCGTCTGTCATTTTGACAGATTGCACTGAGGGTGATTTCTTGTAACTGTAATTCCCACCCCTGTCCAGTTGGTGGTGGGTGCGCTCCAGTGTGGCAGCAGAGCAAGGAATCCAGAACAAAAACGAAACTGTCAGGAATCATTTGCTATGCATTTGATTACGCACAAGCGAGTATCCAGTTTAAGCTACAGGCGATCTTTTACACCACATTAAAGAGCGCCAAAACGATTTTTGCTTGAATTTCATGAAATGGACAGAATTTAAAATCTAAGACTTTTTCATTTTGAAAGTAGCAAAGCACAGAGCTTAGTCTATAGCGATTTAGCCTATTGGATGATGTTCATTCATAGATAAACCAAAAGATCAACTGGGATTTAAGAATATATATTTGTTCATAAAAATGAGAATCTATTGCTTGCCCTGTAGGTTCATGATTAAAAATGAAAATGTGAACAAAAATAAAATTAAGTACGTTAATATAATTAAAATAAGAAAATTAAAATGACAGGTAATAATATATTATGACAGAATTTTTACGTTCCTGTTCATCAAAGTGACGGACAATGTTAAAGTCAAATGCAACTTCTGGCAACAACATATGATAGATAGGACAAAACAAATACACTGCGGCATGAAGCTCCTACAATATGCGCATTCGGTGTGCAGAATGATGCGCTTGAAGCAACAGTCACAGCACGCAGCACTTTGCATGAAAAAGTTCAAAACACAGAGGGAAGAGAAATTGATGCGTAGTTTATTATATCTGTGCAACAGTTTGAGCTTTTCTTTTAACAGTTTTAAATTTCAGTTACTGTGCGCATTAAAAACAATTTATAGTCTTTTCTACTCCTGTGTTTTGTTCTCACAGACACCCTGACTGCCACAGTGGAGAGAAGAGTTAGTGTTAACTTTATTGTAAGGACTTAAATATTCCTATGTACCTCACATTAAGCTATGGTATGGCTTTAAAAGACTTTGAATATAGTGCACGGAAATATTTTTGTGCTTTATAATGCTTTTATGTTGCTTGACGGTAACACAGAATTATACACACAATATTGGATTTGGGTCGGCCCTCTTTGACCGATACCCGATCCAACAAAGAATAGCAGTATCGGAGCCGATACCCGATATGAGTATTGGATCGGCGCATCCCTAGTAATAATGTTGTACATAATGTTTCTTGCACAGACCAGTTGTTTCGCTTCATAAGACCTCAATTTATTATCAGGAGTGACGAATATTAATTTTGTGTTCATTGATATGCATTTTTGATTCTTAAAGTCGTGCAGCCACTGATTGTACTTTATGAGTCACCAAGAATCATGGCTTCAGCTTAAAATCCTCTTTACTGTTCTACTGTTCTACCATCTTGGATGGCCTGAGAATGTGTAAATTTTCATGTTTGGGTGAACTATCACTTTAACTGAAAAAGGTAGGCATTTTAAAACATCTACTGAATCAACATAAGTACACATGTCTAAAAACAGTAAAGTGCTTCATCCAGACAGCCTTGTGTTCAATATATCAGCATCAGTAAGCAGTTCTTTGATGCTGTTCTTGGGTTTCAGTCTCACGGCCATTAGATGCTGAACATCATTTATCTTGAGGGTCATTAATTATTTGTATGTAGTTATTTATTGGCACTTACTCTTGGAAAACTCATATCTCTGCGAACTTTATCAGGGAGGAGGATGATTTTCCATCTCGCACAAGAGTTTTTTTTTCCCCCCTGCGTGATAGAATCGCTTTCTGCACCTCCGTATACAATAACAATCAATCACGATAAATTTGTCTCTGCGATGAGGCTTCAAACTTGTCTGTTTCTTTGACAGCTCTGCCTTCGCTGGAAAATTATATGGCATAACAAGTAATCGAAATGCCTATTGTGATGCCGAGGGCCGGGTGAAAGGCGAACGCGAGGAATATCATCTTTCGCTTTGAAATCAGATGGAGGCAACATGCGGTCTGTACGCAGCTCAGCAGGAGAACGCGGCTGTTCGGCGAGGAGAGATTGCAGAAACGCTGCTGCTGGTGCGATGACCTCATCCCCCCCCGAGCCACCCTCCCGCTGCTCGATGTGACCAGAATATAGGGGACAACTGGCCTCCGCCGGAGGAGCTGTGTAATTTGGAGCGGCGCCCCTCTCGCGGTGTCTGAAGGCCAAGTACATCCGAAAGCACTCGCTCCACAAACAGGCCGCTTGTGAAGGTCATCAGAATTCTTTACAGCAACAGGTTGAGCGGCTCGACGTTTCCCAAAGTCTCAGAGTGGATCCAATATTTAGTGTATATGAGGTCGAGGATTGCTTGACGTTTACATAATTCTTATAATTGAGTAAATATTTGCCATTGTATATTTTCCGGCGTTGCTCGCAGCTCTTTTCTCATGTGTTCGTGCCTCCGGGCGTAGATTAGGTGCATTTGTGTGACGCACTGCGGGACGTCAAACACACACACACTGCAACAAGTGCACACTGCCGCAAGTAAATGCTTTTGGAAAAGTGATTTAAAATACGCCATTCTTTTTAACCAGCAGTTTGATGATTAATAGTTCATTTAAATAGTTTGTCTGTCTGTCTGTCTCTCTGTGTGTTTAATAGTTTTATTATATTTACAATTTTATATTTTTGATTGCTAAATACGGCCTACAGAAAAACATGTAATTTCTACATGAAAAAGTTAGCTCAAGCAATAATAAAAAACAACAACAAAGTAAATTCTATGTTAATACTCAATTCAACCTTGTAGAAATTAAAGCATTGAATATAATTATTTAAAACCTACTCAACTTTTCTAATACTGGTGGCTTAATAAGGTTTTGTTTTATCATTGCTTTTGTTGTTAGGTTTAGTAGCTTGCAATTTTGTTACATCTGAAGTTAAATTTTCTACGCAAAATGATACATTCATACTCAAAAACATTCCATAAAATGTTACCATCATTGCATATTGTGCACCAAGCATTGAAGTCTCTGTGTTCTGTGAGTGCCACATTACTAATTATGTAGATATGGTGCCTACATGATTTTTATTTTCTTACAGTACAGGTACTGTAACACACTTTAAAAACATGGTTTAATTCATTGCTATATTGAGTAAAATGAAAGTATTGCCAAATAAGAAAGTAAAAATGACTCAAACGTTTACTGGACAAGCTGAAGTTACTAATTTTATTAACTTTGGTAAGTAGATTTTACATTCAGTAGTAAGTAGATTTACTTGAAAATAACAGATAAATTGTACAGAGCAGTAGCAGTAAAATTGACTTAAAATGTGTTAGTGCAAATTGTTACAAATATTTTATCAACAAGTTTTTCAGTGTGTCATGTTATTTAATTATTAGTTATTTGATTTATATTTAATTTGTTTTGTTTATAATATTAAATTGTATTATAATATGTGACCCTGGACCACAAAACCAGTCATACATGTCATTTTTGAATCAAAAGCAGAATAAAAATGCCTTCCATTTATGAATGGTTTGTTAGGATAGGACAATACTTGGCTGAGATATTGAGATATTGAACTATATAAAAAAATTTGAAATCTGAGGGTGCAAAAAAAAAATCAAAATATTGAGAAAAACGCCTTTAAGGTTGTCCATATTAAGTTCTTAGAAATGCATATTACAAATAAAAATGTAAGTTTTTATGTATTTATGGTAATTTAATACGGTATTTACGGTGATCTTTACTTAATATCCTAATGGTTTTTGGCATAAAATAAAAATCAAGAATTTTGATACCATCTGTCTATCTGTATATAAATATAAAATATGTTTCTAATTTCTATTTCTAATTATATTTCTGTTTATTTCTAAAATATAATATAAAATTGTTTATATTTTTGCTTTATAATATTTAATTTAAATATATATTAGAGTATTGTGTATTATCTATCTATCTATCTATCTATTTATCTTTATGAATGTATGTATTTGCGTGCTTTTTATATGTACTTAATTATATTTTAGATTTATATTAGTGTTTATTAATAAAAATAATATAATATTCTTTATATAGGGCTAATAGTGTATATATTATTATTTTTTATGTTTTTAACATTTAGTTAAAAATGTGTATTAGTGTATATATATTATTATTTTTTATGTTTTTAACATTTAGTTAAAAATGTGTATTAGAGTATTATTTAGTATCTGTCTGTTTATCGACTGATCGATCGTTCTATCTCTCTTTGGGCTATATTTATGAAGTAAAGTGTAGTGGGCGGGGTTTGCGTTGTTCGCGTTCCGCCCACCCGAGTTCGGACCAATGCGCTTCCCCTGCGTCCCGCTGTAACCGAACACACATTCGCAGTGAACGGCGCTGGGTTCACATCATCACACCTCCTGCCGAGCCGAAAGCACATGAACTAACAGATGACCCGCTCGCTCCTTCATCTCTCCTGCATTAGAATGACGGAGTGTGACGCGTGCGTCCGGAACGCGGGTGTGTTTGTCGAGCTCTGCGTTTCTCTGAACGGACTTCAGCTCTCCATCTCTGTGAGATCACTCTGAGCTTCTGTCTCCTCCGGCAACTTCTTCAAATCTCTCCGCACGGACTCTCTCTCGGACTAACACCGCGCTCCTGCTTTGTAGTTGCATGTGTGGATGAGAAGCGCTTCTGCAGACTCGCTCGTTTGTGATATGCGCGTGTTTTACAAAACTGACGCGTGTTAGAATGAACCCTAAACACTGACTGGGTGAATTTTTTTTGTCTCTCCAGCGGCGCAGACCACAGTTATTGACCGTAGTGCGGACATTCACACCACTGACAGAAGATCGTGGACATCTCAACACTTGCTCCACTGTCTGACATCAGGCGCGTCGCCACAGATGTGAATGAAAGTCGACTGAAGCAAGAGGAATATACGTGTCCAAGTGTGCCGTAGCGATGCTGCAAGTGGAAATGATCATATTCGTGGGTGTGATTCTGTGGATGTGTGTATTTAGTCAAGAGCCCAGCTCAAAGGTGATGGCTGATCGATACGCGGTCTACTGGAACCGAACCAACCCCAGGTGAGCGGATCTTTCTGTTTATATTCGCCGCTGCTTTGCGCGAACTTTGTATACGTGACACTTTGCATTTTCATTTCTAGAGAGATATTTCATACGCATGCATAAAAATACAGTTATTAAAACGAAGTCAGCACAACGATAGGATGGCGCGTTATTTATATGAACGCTTTATTGATGCCGCGCATCAGTCGCGTTTCTGCGATTATTCGCGATTTGTTATAAATTATTAATTGTGCATTTAAAAAAAAAAACAGAACAGTAGAATAATATCTAATTCTGTTTATTCTTATGGATACATATTTGTATCATAAATAAAAAGTGTCAGTAAGAAATTAAACACAAAAAAATCACGCAGATTTTTCTCTTTAATAAAGCGTCATGGAATGAATTGCATTAAACAAATAGACACAATTCGAGCCGCGAACGAGTTTCGGCCCGTTCCGTCGCTACGGGTGCGGATCGGACTTTATATCGTAGGCTAAAGTTTACTTCAGTGTTTGGTTCCGTACATTCAGATGAATTCATTGGCAGTCTCATGGTTTGTCAGGGCAGGATGCATTTTTCAGTACAGTTGTTATGATAGCCTACATATTTATATTTGCATAAGTGAAAACGTCTCTCCACAGAAATCTATAAATAATCGAACGCTTTTTTCCGATAGACCAACGTTGCACTGTAAATGAATTCGTGTGGCTTTGAAGCGTCGATGCACTGATGCACAGTGAAACTCTGAAATAAAAGCTATATGTATTATATGCATTAACACACAAATTCATTTCAATATCCTGTAATTATCTGCAGTAAAACATGAATAAAAAGCAGGTGTATGAAATGTTTTTTTGGATATTAAAAGGGCCGCACTGTGAAGAGCAGGAGACCAGATCTGCTTTACACGAATGAACACAACTGTAAATGACTTTGCAATTCTCCGTTCAAAAATAAATAAATAAATGCACGTTAAAATATCTTGCAATGTTAATATGTGGTGAATGCATTTAAAGATGATTAACAAACAGAAGCAATAAAGCATTTAATAAGTGCTTCATAGCTTGAGGGTTTTCTCCACTAATTTAAAAGTTTTTATTTTTTTCATTCTTTTTTTATTTTAAAGCGAAAGAAAATAAACTAACATCATATAACTCTGAGTCTCTGAATGACCTTTAATGTTTAGTTTATTTATTTGTAACTTGGCTTGTTTCTTATTTAAAATGTCTGTCTAATTTTGATTGAATATTCACACATTTACACTTTTCATAAAAGCAGCAAAGTTTGTTTTTTCAGTGCATCTCCAGCGCAGCTAAAAAAAAAAATAGGTTGCATGTCATATTTAAAACTTGTTTGAAAGCAGCAGACTGCTGTCAGAGCGAATAGATCTCTGCTGATTAGAAGTTTTGCGGTCAGAATTTCCCCCCTGCTTCGAGAGCGCAGGTTATTTATGTGACACTTTGTTTAAACAGAAAAATGCAAAGTCAGGTTTCATGTTATATGTGAAGCTGAAAAGCCACGCTTTCGTTTGGATGCACGGTTGATCGTGAAGATCGTGAATTAACAAAAAAAAGTTAATTGCAGATTGCTGTACGTAAAAAAAAAAAAGAAATGTTTCAGAATATAAAGTCCTGTATTTTTTTCTCCTCCATGTTTTTGGGGAAATAACCCCAGTTCCCAGAAGCCCAGATGGTTTGCAGTGATTCACGTCAAGGCCTATAAGAATCCAGTGGTTTCCGAAGTCTTTTATTGTCTTGTTTTTGCTTGAGGGAAGCAGATAGACTCACAGAAAGGATATTTTTTGTCCAGTAACTCATTTTGATGTCCAATAATCTTGTTTGTTTGACTCATACACCCTCACAATGATCTGAAAAAGAAATGCATGCATGCAGGACATAATATGAACACATGGACTGTAAAACTCACTGACCAGAATGAATTTTTTTTGCATGTAAGTTGAGGTAGTGTATCCGCTCTGTATTCATCTCATGAGTATCATGAATATCAGAGGGGCAGAGAGATTGACTCAGGCCGTCTGCTGACTCTCCGCACATCCGTTCCGAGTATGAATCGTTAATTAGTTAATTACTCGCTGCACCTTTGGCACGCTAAACAGCCGTAATGAGGACGCGCACCGTTTCCCATGCTCAAGAAACCCCGCCAGCCAGATTTCCCTCTGACTTCCTTCCACTTTAGCTGCGACACTCTTTATTTCTCAGTGCCATGCTGAGCAGAGAAAATGAATGAATACAATTAGATATTTCAGGAGCTTCATTCCGGCTGTGCGGCTCCTCCGCTGGAGACCCGGGCGTAAGGGTCACACGCTCTACGAACGGAAACCTCACATATATTCAGCTGTAACACGATAGTAGGGTTGCTTGCGAAAATGTTCCATGATGAACCAGCGAGAAATGTGTTCCCACTCGACTTAAACGTGCAGGACCATCCGGCGTTTATGGGACGATCGTGTTTACGGCAGCATTTCCCATAAAACTTCCCAAAACACAATTCGAAATCTATATCTATCTATCTATCTATCTATCTATCTATATATATATATATATATATATATATATATATGTATATATATATATATATATATATATATATGTATATGTATATGTATATATATATATATTTTTTTTTAATGTATAGAATTAAAAATAAAAATGAAATATAAAACATTGAAATATTTTTATTACTATTTGTTGCAGTTTTGTGTGCAAAAATACATTTCTAATTTTTATTAAATATTCATAATTAAAATGCATTAAAATTCAAACTTTAATTTGAATAAAAAATATTTTTCATTATATATTAAAATGTATTTTGTAAAATAAAATAGTTGTTTATTAAATATTTGTAATAATTATTAAAATTTTGTTTGCTAAATATCTTTTCATAATAAAATTCTACATTTTTAAATAAAAATATTACTAACTTTTTATTTAGCATTTTTTAAAATGACTTTTTGTTTGCAAAAAATATTTTGCGTACTTCTGCTGCTTTACGTGATTTTTTTAAGAGAGAGAAGTTCCCACCATTGTTTAACCACACAGAGTTGAACCGTTCTGACCTCCGCAAACTCCACATGTAGCAGCTTATATGTACTTGCATGTATTTTATGTGCATTTTAGCACCTCTTAAATCTCTCTCCTCTGTTGGAGCTTAGAAAAGTACAGTAATGCATGATCCAGCTCAGCTGAGAAACGTAAAACATGGTCCGTGCTTCATGCATGTGGCATTCCTGTTTGCTTTCTTCAGCCGTCTATGACTGCTGCTCTAAATATGAAAACAGAGCCTCTTATTCTTCAGCCTTAAACGGATCCTGCTGCAATTCGGACTGACTTGACTAGTTTTGACACTGCCTATTTTCCTCTTTTAGCCTTGTAAAACTTCTCCCGCGGTATGTAAAATGTGCCGTGCCTTTTCGCTGTCGAAATTCATTCTCCAAGATGGTTTACGTACTGGAGAGTTCAGCAGGTCCATGAGAAACCTGGTCTGGGGAATGATTATTGTGATGATTTTAAACAACAGACGATGACATAAAAGACAGAAGATTTGAAAAAGAGAGAGCGGGATGACAGTGGATTAGAAAAATAACTTTACGGTTATCCTGCAACAGCTCATTAGGTGCTTGAAAAGGCAACGGGACGTTTGTGCGATGCAACAGTTCTTTATTTAATAAGAGAGAGAAAGAGCCAGGGATTTACTGTCTGTTGTTTTTGGATACAGTATCTGGATAAAATGCTTTCTCAGGATAAGGCTTTGTAAACTTTGATGGCATTGCGTTGGTGTCGAGTCTGCTCTGGATTAGACGTACATGAGCGAACGCTGGAGAGACGCAGCTGCTGCAGGTTTTTCCCGTGCAGTTCACTTTAGAATCTGCATGCAGGACCAATTTATTATCAGCAGCATTCTAGCTGATTCTCTCGTGTAATTCGATTTATGTAATTAATTTAGCGCAGACTCTTCTTGGGTTGTGTGTTTAATCTAAAGCCACATGGCTTAATGTTCTGGTCCACTTTTAATATGCAGCAGAGGAATGTGAGTCAAATACGCCCTAGTGCTGCAGGTTTTGTTGCATGTTTTGTGCATCAGCATGATTATGATGGCTAAAATAAGCAAATGCACAAGACAGATGTTTTGGTAGAGCTTGTAAAGATCCTTTACTTAACAAGACTGCAATGCATTTTATTTTATTCGGTTTTATTCCTAATGCATAATTAATTTTCAGATTTTAAGAGCCTCATCCAGCAAATAATGGTTAAAATAAGCCAATGCACAAGACAGATGTTGTGCATCGCCTGGTAGTAATAGAGGAACGTTTGAAGAACTTTTGTGAAGTTTTTTGTGCAATTTATTTTACTTGCTTTTATTCGTGATGCACGCTTAATATGAATTAATATTTGAAATCTGAGTGCCTCCTCCAGCAAATAATAGATAAAATAAGCAAATGCACTCAGAAAAAGGTACAAAAGCCATCATTGGGATGATACCCTGATAAAAGGTAGACCTTTGTAACTTATTTACCCCAAAAGGTGCATTTTAGTAGCTTAAAGACACATATTTGTACCTAAATAAGTACCTAAATGGTACAAATTAGTACCTTTTGAAAGCGTAACGCCCCAGTGACAGCTTTTGTACCTTTTTCTTGAGAGTGCGCCCAAGACAGATGTTTGTGCTTTAAAAGAGCTTGTAAAGCAAGATCCGTTTACCAAACAAGACTATTATAAAGTAATGCAATTTGTTTTGTTTGGTTTTATTCATAATGCATATTTAATATGGTTGAAATAAGCAAATGCATTCAAAAAAAAAGCTGTCACTGGCATGATACTCTTTTAAACAGTATGCCTTTGTACCATGTTTACCCTCGAAAAGGTGCGTTTTAGTACCTTAAAGCTACATATTTTTTTCTAAATTAGTTCCTAAATGGTACATTTGACATTTGACAAGTTTTTTGCATCGTCTGGTAGTAATAGAGCAAGATCCTTTTACTGAACAAGACTGTTGTAAAGCATTGTATTTTATTTTAATAGGTTTTATTCATAATGCATATGTAATATGAATCAATATTTGAAGGTTGAGAGCCTCATCCAGCAAATAATTGTTAACAAAAAGGCAAATGCACAAAATAGATCGTCTGGTAGTAATAGAGGGACATTTGAAGCAAGATCGTTTTACTGAATGAGACTTTTGTGAATTAGTATTTGAAGCTTGAGAGCCAACAAATAATGGTTAAGGCACAAGAAAGATGTTTTTGCATCATCTTAGTGCTTGTAAAGCAAGATCCTTTTACTGAACAAGACTGTTGTAAAGTAATAAAGGTTGAGAGCCTCGTCCAGCAAAAATGGTAGTAATAGAGGAGCATTTGAAGCAAGATCCTTCTACTGAACAAAACTTTTGTAAAGTTTTTATTTATTTAATTGGTTTAATTCATAATGCATATTCAAAATTTTGAAATTTGAGAGCCTCATCCAGCAAATTATGATTAAAATGAGCAAATGCACTCAGAAAAATGTACAAAAGCTGTTCAAATGGTACACCTTTGTACCTTATTTACCACAAAAAGGTGCATTTTAGTAACTTAAAGGTACATATTTGTACCAATATTAGTACGTAAATGGTACATTTTGCATATTTCTATTTGCACATCGTCTTGTAGTAATAGAGCTCCTTTTACTGAATATGACTCTTGTGAAGTAATGCAATTTGCTTTTATTCATATGCATGTTTTTATGAATTCATATTTGAAACTTAAAAATCTCATTTGGCCAAAAATGGTTAAAATAAGCAAATGCAATGATGCAAACCCCAAAAAGTGCATTTTAGTGTCTTAAAGGTATGTATTTGCACCAAAATTGTACATATTAGTACCTAAATGGTACATTTTGCATATTAATATTTGTGCATTGTGGTATTAATAGAGCTTGCAAAGCAAGATCCTCTTACTGAATATGACTCTTGTGAAGTAATGCCATTTTTCTGTCATCATATGATTGTTTAGTATGAATTCATATTTGAAACTTGAGTCTCATTTTGGCAAAAAATGTTTAAAATAAGCAAATGCAATAATGCAAACCCCTAAAAGGTGGGTTTTAGTAACTTAAAGGTACATATTTGCACCTAAATTGTACATATTAGTACCTAAATGGTACATTTTACATATTTATATTTGTGCATTGTCTGGTAGTAGTGGAGCTCGTAAAGCAAGATCCTTTTACTCAAGACTTTTGTGAAGTAATGCCATTTATTTTATTTGCCTTTTATTCATATGCATGTTTAATATGAATTAATATCTGAAACTTAAGAGCCTCATCTGGCAAAAAAAAAATGGTTAAAATAAGCAAAAGCAGTAATGAAACCCCCTAAAAGGTGCAATTTAGTACCTTAAAGAAACATATTTCTACCTAAAGTCTACATATTAGTATCTTTTGTGCATAGTCTGGTAGTAATAGAACTTGCAAAGCAAGCATCACTGTTTTGAAGTGCATTTTATGCAGTTTGGGTTTATTCATAATGCATGTTTAAAATTAATCGATTTATGAAGGTTGAGAGCCTCATCCAGCCAAAAATGGTTAAAATAAGCAAATGCACAATTCAGATTTTTGTGCATCGTCTGGTAGTAATAGAGGGACGTTTAAAGCAAGATCCTTCCACTGAACAAAGCTTCAGTGCAATTTATTGTATTCATTTAATGTGAATTACTATTTGACGCATACAGCGTTTCTGGCTGTTCAAATGCTTTATTTGTAACGCTGCATTGGTCTAAATGTGGCATGACGCCCGTGTGGCTGGTGCATCGGTCATGCCTGCTTCACCCGTGCCATTCCACATTCACACCTCCGTTTAAGGAAAATAAATCAGTCTCCAGCTGCGGGCGAATTCTCCAGAAATTGAAACGGGTTTGGCGAGACTCGGCAGCCAGGTAAACGTGCCGTAAGATTTCATAAGTGCAGAGAGTATGTGGAGCGAGCGAGTTTTCATTTGATTATTTTTAATGTGCATCACTGTTTACTCCGGCGAGCGGCTCCTCGTCCAAACAAACAGACAAACAAGCCGAGCTCTCGCTGCTCTCCCGACCGCCCGCTGCAAATATTGAGCGGCCGGTTCCTCTCTCTCTTCCTCACGGCCAGGCCTCGGCCGCTCTGAAAGGCCACTATTGTTTCCCCTCGCTGTCGCCTCTCCACAACCCGGGCCGAAAGTATGCATGCATTTAGAGAAAAGGAGAGCAGGAGAGGATGAAGGGGGGTGAATGGAGAGCGCTTCACGGTGCTGCTTGTAATACTCTCTGCGTTTACAGGGACGCGGCGAACGGGCCACAATGGAGGGCAGAGGCGATTTCCCTCGCCGCCGCTTTCTCCCACGCCAAGCGGGGTTTCACAGACGCATGTGTCTGGCCGCTTCTACCGGCCGGCGAACAATGTAGGTGACATTTCGGAGCTCGGGGTCTGTGACGAGCCCTAAGCCGACAGGATTAACCCCAGAACTGGCCTTTGTCCTTCTTCAAGTCCTCCAGGGGGCGGAGGGGCTTTCGCGTCGGGCCAGGGTGTTTTGTTGCACCCAAGATACAGTATCGGCCCTCGCCGTTGTTGTAAGGATGTCAGAGCCGTGCACAAAGCACAAAGGAACGTGATTTGCCTTCGCTTTCCCGAAACACTCAGGTTCCCCTGTGTGAAGTTCAGATACGCTTGAACGAATTTATGTTTCTCAAGATCTAAAAAGCTTTTGATCTGAAGGTTTTTGCGTAAATGCTTCAAATTAGGTTTGTAGACAAGTGTAAGTTGTGCACACATATGAATTATTTACAAAAAAATGTTTGTGATTTTATTTTTATATGTATTTTTATATTTTTATATGTATTATATTTGAAACTTTATTAAATTATTAAATTAAATTTAAAAAAATAATTAAAATAAAAATTGTTAATATACACTCTATATAATTTTTTAATTGATATTTAAAGTGTTTCTAATTAATTTTTGCAATTTATATTAAATATAAATATTTGAACATTATATTTTATATATATATATATATATATATATAATTTTTTTTTTCAGATTTACCCATATGAATTTGTTTCTTAAGAGCTTTTGATGTTGTTTTTTCTCAAATGCTTCAAATTAAGTTTGTAGACAAATGTAAGCTGTGCACACATATGAATTATTTACAAAAAATTATTGATTTTATTTTATGTATTCATTTTTATATGTATTATTTTAAAAATGTAAAATAGTATTAAATAAAAAAAATATATATATACATTTTATATTAATTGTCTGTTTTTTAAAATAATTTTTATAATTTATATATATTTTAAAATAGATAATATTTCATAAATATAAATATTTTAACATTATATTTTTATTTTTTATATATAGAGAATTTTTTGTCAGATATACTCAATTGAATTTGTTTCTCAAGATCTGAAGAGCTTTTGATCTGAAGGTTTCTGCTTAAATGCTCAAATTAAATTTATAGGCAAATTTAAGCTGTGCACACACATGAAAAAATATTTATTGATTTTATTTTATTGTATTTTATTTATGTTTTTTATATGTATTATATTTTGAACATTTAAAAAAGTATTAATTAAAAAATGTAAAAATATACATTTTATATTTAAAATACATAACATATTACGTTTTTTCAAAATGTAATTGTTAATATAATATTTTGTAAATATAAATATTTTAACATTATGTATATATAATTTTTGTCAGATATAACCGATTGAATTTGTTTCTCAAGATCTAAAGAAGTCTTTTGATCCACAAGGTTCTTAATTAAAAAAAAAAAAAAATTAATATCATTGCATATATTAATTTTTTTTTAATTTACTTTATTAGATGCATTTGACTAAATCTGAAGGTGCCTGCTTAAATGCTTCACTTTTTTACTTTAATTTTGTAGAGAAATATAAATTCTATCTACACATGAATACACTTATATATAAATTTTCATTTATTTTATTTTTATTTTGCCTTTTTATTTATTTTATATATTATTTCTATTTATTATATTTATTTATTATTTTTTGATAATGGAATGGATGGATGAACAAGTTAGCATTTTTACTTTAGTAGTTAATTTTGTGCAATTTCTTAGTTTTCTTTTTTCTTGTCAAATCTGGAAGATGTAAAACAGAGCGAGTAGACGTGACAAACTTTTGACTGGACGTATAAAAAGAAAATCCTTTACACACACACTCTTTTGTCTTAAGCATGTGGTCAAGTATGTTTGACAACTTTCAGCTTAAAGTTTGTTGATGTTGTTCTTGTAAATTTTGCGGTTTTGGCGTAAACCTCGCCGGCTCACCTGGAAATGCGTGCAGTGTTGTGGGTGTCTTGACAGAGGTTTGTTTGTTTTAGCGTCTCCGGGACTGAAGTGACTCGAGGTCTCCTCGGCGTCCCCTCATTCATGCGGTAATGGCGTGGAGTCACTAAAGGGCTTAAAAAGCCATCGGCTCATTGTCTAGTGACACAAAACCCTTTCCTCTTTAATCCCTCTTCCTCTCCTCCATAGAAACCTTCCTGCTCACATTCGGCATTCATATTAATCAGTGTTAAAGGCCTAATGAGATAAATAAGACTTAAGAGGAACCCTGGAGTGTCTTTGGAAGTCTGCAGAAACAGTTAAGTTATAAATATCGGCCCGGACAGTTGCTTTCAGCGCCTGAGAACCTTTAATTGTCCTCTTCTGTTCTGTCTTGCAGTTGCGTTTGACTGAGAAATTGAATATGCTGCGTTTCCAGCGTCCCGCTAGGATATTTAGCATCTGTTTCTAAAGCCATGTTTGTTTGGCTGCTGATCTCTCTGCTTCCCAAACCTCAAGCTGTTTTTTTTTTTTTTTTTTCTTTTTTTTTTTGCCCTCTCGGTGCTCAATGGTCCGGTCCGCACGGAAGAGGCCATCTGGGGCGGCTTCTTTCTCTCTCTCCCTCTTTCTCTCTCTCTCTCTCTCTCTCTCTCTCTCTCTCTCTCTCTCTCTCTCTCTCTCTCTCTCTCTCTCTGTCTCTCTCTCTCTCTCTGGACCTCTCTCTCTCTCTGGACTAATCGGGGATTACTGGCCCTTTACATGTGCTGTAATAGGCTCAGGGCTTTAGGGGCTGTTGGGGTGTCTCCTGCGCTCCTCTGTTTGATTTAGGCCCAGTGTTGTGGCTACTGCGACCGGCTGACAGTCAGTTAATGCCGACGGGTCACAAACATCCAGATGGTGAAGGTGGATTCATTAACTCAAGACACAGGTCTGATAAAAAAGATTACAGCTCATGGATGATTATGTATAAATATGAACGACTGTTTTGAGGTACATACTAAGAGAAACATCTAGAAGCAAGGAATATGTGTGTTACACAGAAAGCATTTTAAGATTGTGAGATTAAAAGTGTGTGAAGTGTGGAATAATCTGTATTAACCATCAGAGATCCTTTATTTATTTATTACTGATATGAGACATAAATATGAATACACTGAATTAACTAAATACATTGTTAATTACTATGAAAAAATATATTCAAGCTGAAATTATTTATCATAAGAAATCTGTTTGTTTTTTAATTGGTGAGATGCAAAACACTTTTATATAATTGTAATAATAGTAATAGTAATAGTAATAATAATAGTTGATCAGAAGTTTATTAAATTAATATACAACTTTTATATACAGATATATTTTTTTTTTACTTTTAAGTTAAATAGTTTTGGGAAGTTAAACCAGGGTTATTAAACTAAAGTTATAACTGAACTTAAATAAAATAAAATATTAAAAGCTTATTTCTGCTAGTTAGCTAGGGAACATTGCTTATTTTAATTTTAGTTTGATTTGTTGTACTAAAATAACTAAAACTACAACTGAAATAAAAATGTATAAAAATGATATAGATATAAAAATATGTAATATATAAAAATAAGTAAAATAACCCTGCAAAACTACTGAAAATTACAAAAATGCACACCAAAATTACTAAAAGTTGAACTAAAATTAAAATGAAAAAAAAAAAAAAAATGTATATATTATACACTATACTAAATAGCACTGGTTTAAATTAAATATTTAATATTTAAATATTATTTAAATATTTTATTTTATTTTCAAATATATATATATATATATATACACATATATACATATATTTGGTGGGTGATAAAATTTGTTTACCAAATCTAGTAATGTCATTCAGTACTTGAATGGTTTTCATATTCATAATAGTGTTTTGGCATAGCGTGTTTTATTCCCCCTCCTTGAATGTGTAAAAATCATCTCAAGACGACCTGCAGAAAGCCTGTGATGTGTTTTTGGGTGTCGATCAGCCAATGGGTGTGCAGCTCTTCCTCCCGTCTGATTGGTTGAGACAGCGAAGCTGAGCGTGATGCTGGTGAGATTATGAAATATTAAGAGCTGTTTGTGATCTCACAGTCGAGCTGCGCCGGCAAACCTTCGCACGCAATCCTGAAGAAACGAGGTCAAGGCGGCCATGTTGAAACAGCAAAGGTGAAACCTGAGGTTTCAAGTCTTTAGCTTTTATTTGTGATCAAACCGAACTCTATGAGACATTTTTGTTCGGAAAAGGAGAATGTTTTATTGTATACCAGCAGAAAATGAAGTATTTCCCTCGAATATTTTCCTAGCAGCTCACCACAGAAATTCTTGGGCGTCAAACGACCGTGTCGCTCTAAGCCAATCGGCGGAGTCTCTCAGTGCCCGGTTCTTCACGCGAGCCTGTCGCCGTATCGCCGGTGAGAGCTACACGGCACGACGGTGGCTGAATTATTCACGCCCATAATCGGCCTTTATGTCGTATGGGGCCCGTGTTATTCTAGTGCATAATTGATGCTGCTCAGAAGTGGAAAAGTTAGAATAGCAGAAGTAATGTGAAGGGAAAGTGCCGGCGGAGGAGGCCGGAGGAGGGGTGCAGGGGTCAGACTCCGTCCCGGGCCGCGTCAGGCGTAACGAGCGCTGACATTGAGCCGAGCCGGAATATCGACTCTCTGAAGATTTACGGCGAGAGAGAACGGTGCAAAAAAAAATGGCTGGCATTAATTGTGGCTTTGCTTTTTGTTTCAAAGCATTCTTGGGAAAAAGAAAAGGGTTTTGTTTTTTTCGCCAACCGTATTTGGTCTGTGCTAATCAGGATCAGATTTACATGCAAAATTAATTACACTGACGGACCAGCGTTGAGGTGTTTATAGAGCTGCGCTTTATGCGTCATTGGAAAGGACGTGCTGATTTTACACTAACCCGTCAAGAGTTTGGAATAATTATGATCTTTAATGGTTTCAAAAGAAGTCTCTCCCGCTCACCAAGGCTGTGTTTATTTAATCAAAACTATGGTAAAAATGTGAAATATTTTTCAAATTTTCACGTAGCCGTTTTCTATGTCAATCTATGTAAAAATGTAATTTCTCTAATCAATTTTCAGCATCATTACTCCAGTCTTCAGTGTCACGTGATGCTTCAGAAATCATTCTAATATGCTGATTTGCTGCTCAACAAACATTTCTGATTATTATCAAAGTTGAAAATCTAATATTTTTAACTGTAAACTGTGATGCATTTTATTTTTCAGGATTCATAGATGAACAAAGTTCAAAAGAACAGCATTTATTTGAAATAGAAATCTTTTGTAACATTATAAATGTCTTTAATGTCACTTTTGATTAATGTAATGCATCTTTGATTAATAAATGTATTCTTTTTTTTTTTTAATATATATTTTTAACTTTTAATATTAATATAATATACTTGCAAATGTGCAGTTTTGGTCCCATCAGCTTGATAATATTATAAAATCAGCTTATTGTGTTGCACAAACAGCATTGAAGTAGGGCTGGTCGATAAATGATATCATATCAAAATAAATGTATTAACATTTGTCAAGATCTTTTATGATATTTTTGCGTTTATGTTTTAATTTATAAAATTCTGTTATGCAGCATCTTATATGGCAATATTTATTCCCCAATGTAAATTAATTGTTATATTTTTAAAAATATATAATGGTTTTATAATAAATTATTTATTTAATTATTCTTTTATTTAACACATAAATTTAATAAACTAATTTACTTATTTATTATTCGTTTTTTTTTCATTCATTAATTCATTTAGTAAAAAAATAAATACATAAATGTTACCTATTTAGTCATTTATTCACTTCAATTAATAAATAAATAAATAAATAACTAGAGCTGCATCAGAAAACTATGAACAAAAACTGAGTTTTTTTTTTTTTTTTTTTTCGTAAATTTGTTATTTACATTTGTTTAAACAAAAATGTATTTCAAACAAAAATCTTCATGACAGCTCACCAAAATAAAAGTTTGGTTAACTTAAAGAAACTAAAAAAAAAAAAAAAAGTATATTACTATAGTATATTAAGTTGTATTTCTTGAAGTAATAATAATAAGCAATATCATACAAGCAAGATATATGTTTGATGTTTTGTTTATTTATTTTGATCAATATAATGTAGCCTTGATAAATAAAAGTATTAATTTATCTTTGTAATAACTTTTGAGCAAATCAGCATATTAGAATGATTTCTGAAGGATCATGTGACTCTGACTGGCGTAATGATGCTGAAAATTCAGCTTTGATCACAGAAATAAATGACATTTTAACTGATATTCATGTAGAAAACAACTATTATAAGTTTTAATAATATTTCAGATTTTTTACTGTTTTTACAGTATTTCTAATCAAATAAATGCAGCCTTGGCGAGCAATAATTCAATAATTCAAAAATTCAGCTTGGAATTGACAGGAATGTATTTAATTCTAAAATACATTCAGATAGAGAAAGTAATTTTAAGATTGAAATAATATTTTGCAATATCACTGTATTTTTGTAGAAATTTGAGAGGAAGAGAAGAGACTTGGATCCGTGTATATTTCTCAACAACCAAACATAAACACTGTGTTGCGTCAATGCAGAAAAGTACAGTTGAAGCCAACCATTTGTAAACCATCCCAGATTGACATGACAGAACAATACTGTGTCGCTCACATTCCAGTTCAAGTGAAATCCTACGCCGTGTCATTAGTTAGCAGCCTCTAATTAAGTCTCATTGGTTTCTCCTGTAGTGCTCCTTTTGTGCGGCACAGATTTACCTGGTCGTCTCCGATGCAAAGTGCACACATGGCCTTAGCTTGAGTTTGTTTTACACCTTGCCAACCCTCAGTCGCCCAACTCCCCTCCGCAGAGAGCACGTCTTTTGTGTCTGCGAACAAAGAGCGGCGGGGTTTAGTTACTAGCCTGCGAGCTTAAGAAGCAACCGAACACAGCGGCTACAAAGAAGCTTGTGGGAAATTCTTAATCTTCAGGTGAACACGACACCTGAGAAACAAATGCATGAGGGCATGTTTACGGTGACTCACGGATGCCTTCACAGACACACACACATTCGTTTTAATTCCAAACTGGCGTTTTATTTGCTTTTATTTACACTAACGTCTGATCAAACCATGCAATCTGAAACCCAAACCAGAAACCTCTGCCAGTAAAAGACATGCGTCCATCCACGAATCAGCTAGCAATAATAAAACGGTCTTTCTGGACAGAAACATAAATATTTCCATAAAGAGATGAGGTAATACGCCCGTAAAAATGTGTCTTGCTGCGTGAGCAATTAGCGGTCTAGAGAAAGCACTCCATCCGAGCAGACTTTACAATGCTTTTATGGCATGTATGAGCAGCTACAATGCAGCCATAAAGCATCTGATAGACGCATTAGTCGCTGCTTGTCCAGGAAACATATCAAGAGAATTTATGAGCGCTTTCTCAGTGAGAGCACCTTCAGAAGACGCGGGACGCGTCCCGTCAGATACACAACAGAGACGGGAGTTATTTATGAGCGGCGAGGGCCATCGCCAAACAATGTCGAAATATTTGTAACGTGCAGTTTTGGTAGCATCAGGTTTCTTTTTTATATCACTGGTGGTTTTTCTTTTACTCTGTTTTGATAATATTGTGAAATCAGCGTATTGTGCTGCACAAACGGCATCGTAGTAGGGGTGGGTGATGAACTATGTATCAAAATATAATTTATAATATAAATAAATTGTATGTGGATCAAAGATCTTCATGACAATCCACCAAAATAAAAGTTTGGTTAACTTGAAGAAATTATAACAGAAATATATTACGATTGTGTACTAAAATGTACTTCTTAAAGTCATACTACTACTAATATTAATAGTTATAATATTATAATTTTTAAGTAATATTGTGCAAACAAGATATTTTTATGTCCATGTTTGAATTTGTACAATTCTGTTGTGCAGCATCTTATTTGACAAAAAATTAAAAAAAAATCCTGTGTTTTGTTTTTTTTTTTTTTTTTTTCTCTGGTAAATTTGTTGCTATATTTTCTTTTGTTAACATTTAAATAAAGTTTTGTTAACATTAAAAATTTTTTTTATTATTATATTTTTTTATTTAGTCTTTTAACACATACATTTAATAAACCAATGTACTTATTTATTATTTTGTATAAAGAATGAATTCATTTAGTAAATAAGTAAATACATACATACATATATACATACATAAATGTGATCATTTATTCACTACTTCGTTTAAATAAATAAATAAATAAATAGTGCTACATCAGAAAACTATAAATATGAAAAAGTGTATTAAAAAATATAAAATAAAAATGCCATGTGGTGTTGTAAGTTTGATATATTTTCATTTGTTTACATTTAAATAAATATATATTTTTATAATAAATTATTTTTAAATTATTTTGTCTTTTAACACATAAATTTAATAAACTAATATAATTATGTATTATTTATTTTGTCATTAATTAATTAATTTAGTAAATAAATAAATACATAAATGCATACATAAAAGTGACCTTTAACTGACCTACTTAGTCATTTATTCACTACTTCATTTAATAAATAAATAAATAGAGCTACATCAGAAATCTATATAAGAATGTGTATTTGAAAAATAAAATCGCAGTGTTTTTTTGTAAATCTATTATATATATATATATATATATATATATATATATATATATTTATTTGTTTACATTTAAATAAATATATATTTTTATAATACAGGTTTTTATTTTAGTCTTTTATTTAACCATTGCATTTAATAAATTTTAGTAAATAAATAAATAGAGCTACATCAGAAAATTTAAAAAGAAAAATTAAAAGGTAACGTACTCTGTGGTTTAATTGTAAACAGACAATTTGTTTACATGCATTCACAAGGTAAATAAATATTATGCTAATATATGCTGGACTGTATGGCCCAGCAGTACATTATAAGCATCATCTTTGAAAAATCAGCTCTGAAACTCTCTGGATTTAGTAAATCAGAGTTAAACCCTGTGTGTTTGGACCCCGTATGGGTCTGCTTCCACAGATTCATGCAAAAACTCACACAGCTTCAGGCGCTTATGGATTATTTGTGGCGCTCCGGCTGCGGTGTTAATTGAGTTCTCTGCTCGTTTAGGATTCACACACACCGTATGGCGTGGAAACGATTGTACCCTGCTGATAAAACCCACTGATAATTATTTTCTTGACTTTTTGCTGTTTGCATCATTCATTCGCCTCATTATTGCTTGAGCCATCTTGTAATTAAAAAGATGTAACTGTCAATTATGAAAACAGTAATTGCATTCGCTGCCTGGCCGTTTCTCCTAATGAACTCTTTTCACAGGGGTTGTTTTAAATTATTGTGAGTATCAGCACTTAAATGAGCTTTTATCAGCACAACGATCCGCACGTCACGTCGCCTGAAAAGGGTAGTTTAGTTATTTGATATAGTACATGGTACTTTCCTCTTCTAATTTCCTTTTTATTTGTCTGGATACAAATTGTATTTAATTCTTTACTTTGTAGTATTTGTTTTATCTGAGTAAAAAATGTATTTATTTTTATTAATTAATTTATTTTTATTGTATTTTGTTTAGCTGTTAATTATATTATATTGTTGTGGTTATTTGTTTTATTACAAATATTACAATGACAAAAAAAAAAAACGTTAAGTGTGTGCTTCAGTTTTTAAATTTTTATTGCGACTTGAATCATAATGCGTAACTTAACACAATTAAAAAAAAACATGGCTAACATCAATATTTTATTTTATTTAGTTAATTATATTTTGTGCTTCATTTTGTTTTATTAAAAAATATGACTTTTATATTTTATATATAAGATAATATTATTTTCTTTTGTCATATACCTTGACAAAAGATGTAATGTTAAGTGTGTGCTTCAGCTTTTACATTTTTATTGCAACTTGAACCATAACCAAAACTTAACACAATTTAAAAAATAACTAAATGGCTAAATTTATGTTATTTTATTTTTTTATGTATTTATTTTAAAACGAATTTCTGGTTTTATATTATATAGAGCTGCCTTATTGTATTTAAGGCAATTTTTCTAGGACTGACCCAGATCATTTAAAATACAGCTGACAGAAGATAAATTAATTTAATTAATTAATTAAATTTATTTATTTATTATCCATAATTCTTTTATTTTTATTTTATAAAAATATTATTTTTATATTTTATTTATAAGATATTATTTTATTTTAAATGTTATTATTTTTTATATTATATAGCACTGCTTTATTTTATTTAAGCCTTTTTTTCTGTCACTGACCCAGATACTGTAAAATAAAGCTTGCAGAAGATTTAATTTTTATTTACTTATTATTTATTTATTAATAATTCTGAGAGGAAAAAATTTCATTGCATTAGTTTATTTCTTCATTATAATCATGTGATTTCTCATTTCTCATGTCATTATTGTGAGGTTTGCATAATAAACATCTGTAATATTTCTACACTCATTGTGTGTTTGCATATGAAGGCTTTTCTTGTTAAAATCTTCATGAAGGTTGAGCTGTGTGTGAGCTTTCTTGATGTCTGCTGTAGTTTGGTGATCTGGAAACTGGTTTTCAGGTCTTGTCAGTGTCGTTGGCGTGTCTGTCGGTCTGCAGGGTTTAATGGTGAAGGTGGAGGGCCTTGGCGTGTCCATAAGTGCCTGGCGTCTGGAGATCAGAGACGGAGCGCGTGTGGGTTGACTCAGTCACGTGGCTTTGGCTTTGAGTTGTTCCCTGATGGCTTTTGGCACGCAATGCTGGAGCTCCTCTTCTGCCACGACCCACCGACCGACCAACCAGCGGCTCCAGACGCGCCGACCAAAGACGTGAAGCACAAATGAGCCAATGAGGAAAGACGCACTGCATCGCTATGCGTTGCTGTGCACAGAGAGGAAATGCTTTGTTAAATCCGACTTGTGTCGCCTTGATCTGGCGCTTACCAGAGTGAATATGATCTAGGTCATGTTGTAGTGAGAGACGGCGCGCTTCAAAGACCACTTTCTCTTTAATGAGATTATTAGTTTTGGGGTTTTCTTCATGTGGTTCGTCTTACTCGCCAAAAAGGCACACAAATACTGCAGTTTTCTGCCAAATCCATTTTGCATGTAGACAAACAAATTTGTTTGTGGGTTTTTTTTTTTTTTTTTTTTTTAAATAGAAATCATGACTGCAGTTCATAAACTTTTTATTTCAGCATTTTTAAGAGCAAGCTCAGGTGTCTGAAATTGCAAACGTCTGTTTATGCTACTTACACAGTAAAGTTTGCAAAAGTTATTTTCATTAACTCTATCCATCCATTACTCTGATTATATTGCCATTAGTACTAATTGCACATTAACATTTATGCATTTGCCATTTAAACATATTACTTCTATTTGTAACTCACATAAACAGCATCAATAGATGGACTATCGACTGTAAACAGCGTGATGGATATGTCTATTTATACTTCATGCAAACAGTTTTACCACTATTTATACTCCACTTAGTTGCCAAATTAATTTTTTTTGTTGTTGTTTATTGTTTGTTTGTTTGTTTGTTTGCATGCTTTTTTGCTATTCTATTTGTATTTTGTTGTTTTGGTTGTAATTATATTACATTTCTGTGGGTCAGCTGCTGTTATTATAATTTTTACTAATTATTTTATTATTAAAAATATTCTCTTAACTTATTCTTTGAAAAAAGATTAGTGTGTACATAATTAAATATTTTTAAGAATTACAAAAAATTGAAATATTAATTGTTGTATTTATAATAATAATAATAATAATGAAAATAAAAAATATATATTAAATATTTATATATGTATATTACTTATAATTATATTACATTTTTGTGGATCATTTGCTATTATTATTATTTTTTTATTATTTTTATTATTAAAATATTCTATCACTTATTCTTTAACAAAAGATAAGTGTGTCCATAATTATATACATTTAAGAATTATTATAGTTGTAATTAATAATTGTTATATTTATAATAATAATAATTATTATTATTATCATTATATCCAAATTATTATATATATATATATATATATATATATAATATATAAATATATATATTTGTAATATTATTATTATTATTATATTATTATATTACATCCTAATTATTAAAAAATATTATGTATAGTATAATTATTATTTAGACTATAACAAACATGAAACTTTTATTATTATTATAGTTTTTAAAAAATATTTTTATTGTTTAAAAAAAAATCTTTTGACAAAATATGTGATTTGGTAAAAAAAAAATTGCATAACTAAAATATTTAACATTTTTAAAATAAATTCTGGCTTTATTCCAGAGCTGCTTTATTTATTTCATTCTATTTCCTGGAATACTCACCCAGGTACTGACAGAAAAAAAAACTGTAAAATAAAGCTGGCAGAAGGACCAGGGTGTTTACACTTTACACTCGGTGTAAAGAGCTGCTGGCACACTTCCACGCGTTCGTTTGAGCCGTTGCATGATTTGCATAATTGCTGGGTGTTCAAACTCAGACTGTGTGTAAATAAACAGCGCTATCAGCAGACGCGATTCATTCTCACCCGGTCCTCCTGAGAGTTTGCTGATCACAGGCCGAGGTTTCGGCGTCCCGTGAAATGCTCTTTTCACCTGCGCTGAGAAACGAGTCTGCAGAATTAAAGCACAGCACATTGATTTTTTTTTTCCTCTCTCTTTCCCCTTTTTTAATATCCTGGTGCCATTACCTGACTCACAAAATGGCCAATCAATATCACATCTGCATTGTGGTAAAAGCGCAGAAAAAGGGTCACGCAGGAGGCTTTGCTCTCCCAGCATCACTGTATAAAACACACAGAGGTTGAGAAAGAGACACACTTCGATTGCGTCTCTAGATAAGCTCAGATATGATGTAGCCGCTCGTCTTTAATTAAAGTCTCGGCTGCTGGAGACTGGAGTGAGACGGAGAAGACAGACTGATGTGACAGAGACAGAGCGGCTTTTTTTGCCTTTTTTAACATTTAAGTGTTTTTTGAACATTAAACAAAAACTTTTTGTATTTCTGGTTCAAGTTTCAATTTAAAATCTATTCTTCACTGTAAAATGATTTTAAATAAGATTACCCTTTTGCAAATGTAATATGTACATAAAATACATTTCCATATATTGATATATAAGTAATAAAACATATGAAACCTATTAGTTCAAGTTTCATTCTAAAATCTTTTGACTGACTGTAAAGAAATGAGTTGAGAAATGAGAAACATGCAAATGTGGTTTGTACATATATTAAATTTCTATATGTGAGATATATTGTTATATAAAGTAAAAAACATATGAAACCTTCTCAAAATATATGTATCATATGTATCTAGCCCATGCAAATGTATGTTTATGTATGTGTAATGCATTTTGATGTGTATATATCCATCCTAAAACCCATTAATAAATGTTATTATATGAGTAAATATAAAAAAAAGTTTATTAAAAAATAATTAAAAAAAACATAAAAATGTTGTTTGTGTGTTTAAATATAAAACAGTAAATATATCTATATATCTATATATATATATATATATATATATATATATATATATATATATATATTTATATATATATATTTATATATATATTTATTTATAGTTGACATATATTGTTGCAACATATAATTAACATATAAAATTAAAATATATTTATTTATTTATCTTTTTAGAATTGACATGTATGGTTGCAGCATATAATACCTAATATAAAAAACATAATACCATATAAAACTTTTGTATATATGTTGTTTATAAATTATAGAAATTGTAAAAATATAGAAAACGATATATGGAAAAAAAAAAAAAAAAAAAAAAAAAAATATTCATTTATAATTGACATATGGTTGCAACATATAATACCAATATAAAAAAACATATAACATCATATAAAACTTTTGTGTATATGTTGTTTACGAAATATATAAATAGTAAAAATATAGAAAAGTAAAAAAAAAAACAAAAAAAAGTAAAAATTAAAAATTATTGTCTGTGCCAATAGCCTTGTGGTTAGTGCACCGACATACAGTGCAGTTGCGCTCACGGCAACCCGAGTTCGAATCCCGGCTCGTGGTCCTTTGCCGATCCCACTCCTCTCTCTCTTTACCCAATGCTTTCCTGTCTTATCTACACTGTTCTGTCCAAATAAAGGCATAAAAAAAGCCCAAAAATAAATCTAAAAAAAATATATATATATTTATTTATTTATCTATTTATAATTGACATATATGGTTGCAACATATAATACCTAATATAAAAAAACATAATACCATATAAAACTTTATAAATTAAATATGTTGTTTAATGTTGTTATATGTTGTTTATAAATTAAAAATATACAAAACAATATATAGAAAAAAAATATAGAAAATACAGAAAAATTGTAATTATAAAAATGATAGAAATTGTATAAATATAGAAAAGTAAAAATAAAAAATACATATATAATTGACATATGGTTACAACATATATTACCTAATATAGAAAAAATACCGCATAATACCATATAAAACATAATACCATATTACAAAAAAAAAAAAAACTGGGAATTGTATTTATGTTATAAACTTTTATCTTCATCTACCCAGAGTATATACATGTGTGAACATTTTACATTGCTATATAGGTAACTTATGGCAATATGAGTATTGATATAATGAATGTATGTCATATAGTACATTTCTGTATGACTGCTGGAGTTAATTTTATAAGAAAATACTAATTCAGTCTTTTTTACATAATGTGTTTGCTGTTTCTTTGTAAATAATCAAGAAATGCATTCCATTTCTGAGTGAAAATTGTTTCTGCACCAGTATTGTATGCATTTTGGCAGTAAATCTACAGTAAATGCCTTCATTGATGCATTTAGGCAGATTTAACATTATGTATTTTTTTCTAAATCTGCATTGAATGGAAATGTATTGTTGTCTTGACTTGTGTAGATCGGTCTCTTAAACATGTTTCCATAGACGAAAAGAGTTTTTTCACTTTCTGTCTCTTTATTGTCTGGCAGGAAGCACAATAGCTTTGGAATGTGCTCACATTGAGTCTCTCTTTGCTCCGTCATACACACACATTTCTTTTGTTAACAGCGGCTGTAAAGTCAACTCGGCTGAAGCGCTCCGATCCAAACCAAACAGTTCACGATGAGTCCTGCTGACTCAGGACGTCCACAGCGGACGACACAGTCTCCCGTTACAGCAGAGCACACCGAGGACTTGATATGCCTGATATTATTGTTATTAAAGTCAATGTGAAAACATATGTAGGGCGTGACTTGATTTTATCATGAGGAGTTGATTGGATGATGAATAGTGGGTGTTTCAGAGCTGAATGTGAGCTCATATTACATTAACGTTAACCAGCATTACATTACGTCTTTATACGGTTTTAGAAAAGCTGGGTGATGTCAGCTGAAAATGATTAGTATTTTCTGTTGACTTCAGCATTACACATGTTTGTGGTTGGTAAGATTTTTTTTTTTAAAATGTGTCTAGAAGAAATCTCATCAGGGCTGCACTTATTTGATCAAAAATACTGTAAAAATGTGAATTTTTTTTTTTAATTTAAAATAACATGTTTCTATGTGAATATGTATTCAAATGTAATTTATTACTGAATTAAACAGCGCTTTACTGAATTTTCAGCACCATTACTTAATTACTTAACATCACATGATCCTTCAGAAATCATTCGAATATGCTGATTTGCTGCTCAACAAACATTTGTGATGAGTGTGAAGCATCTGGGGTTGCTTTTGTCAGGGTGTGGTCCGTCTGATGGCTGTTTTTACTTCCTCTCTCTCTCTGGTTGTGCTCTCAGATTAGAGCTCATCTGCTGGATGGCATGGCGTTTTGCCCGCGTCCTGCCCATGATATCTCTTGTAGTGTTTTAAAGGCTTGTCATTACGGAAATTCCCCCTTTTTTCCCCCGCTGTGAGTAATTATCTCTGAGAGAGGGCCACATTAGTGCCCCGTCGGGCTCACGGGGGGCGAGTGTCTGTCGTTCACGTCTCTCAAATCTTCTTTCAAGGTCAGTGTTTGTCCAGGGATCATCTCTAAAGCACACACACACACTTTCTTTGCTCTTTGTTGTCTGGAGTGTAAAAGCGCAGCGATGCTTTATATAACTGACTGGATTTTCATATCAAATTTAGACCAAAAAGGCTTTTAATTCATGCAAATGTTACTGTAATTTATTTGATGGATCTTAGCTATACTTTATGATTGGTCAGTAGCAACCAATCACCCAGTATGTGTGACCCTAGACCATAAAACCAGTCAATTGTAAAAAAATAAATAAATAAATAAAAAAAAAAATCTTTTGAGAAAATCACCTTTAAAGTTGTTCAAACTAAGTTCTTAGCAATGCATTTTACTATCAAAAAAAGTTTGATATATTTACGGTAGGAAATTTACAAAATGTCTTCATGGAGCATGATCTTTAATTAATATCCCAATGATTTTTGGCATAAAAGAAAAAGCAATCATTTTGACCCATACAATGTATTTTTAGGTATTGCTGCAAATATACTTGTGCTAGTTAAGACTGGTTTTGTGGTCCAGGGTCACATATTATAGCTTATTTCATAAACTTCAACGTAGCTATAAATGGACTGTACAAATGTTGTTTTTTTTTGTTTTGTTTTTTTTTAACTTAAAAATGTGCTTAATTAAGTGAAATCCAAATTATGATTTGTACAATGATCCAAAAAAAAAAAAAAATATATGAATATGAATATATATACATTTACAATATGTAATATTAAATGCCTTAAGAATAAAACATTTGAATTATAATTGTATTTTTAGTAAAATCGATGTATGAATTATATATACAATATATATTATAACAAAATTATTTATATATATATATATATATATATATATATATATATATATATATATATGGTTTTCATCATGTTTTCATAACTTATGGTGCTTTTTGATAATAATTATTACTGTTTTAATAAAATTTTGTATAAATTTTAAATGCAATATATATTGTAAAAATTGAATTATATAAATATAATTATATAAAGATTTTTAATATTTATAATTATAATTTATTATGAAATAATATGTGTGAATTATATACAATGTATATTATAAAAATAATAAAAAAAAATAACATTATATCCTTCAGAAATAATTCTAATATGCTGATTTATTATTAAAATGATCAATGTTGAAAACAGTTGCCAAATATTTTTTTGGAACCTGTGATTCTATTTTCCAGGATTCTTTGAAGAATAAAAGTTAAAAAGAGCAGCATTTATTCAAAATATAAATCTTTTCTAACAATGTAAATCTGTGCTATCACTTTTTATCAATTTAAAACATCCTTGCTGAACAAAAATATACATTTTTTTAAAAAAGGAAGAATAAAAATGTACTGACCCTAAACGTTTAACCGGTAGTGTATATTGTTAGAAAAAATGTCTATTTTAAATAAATGCTGTTCTTTTTAACTTTTTATTCATCAAAGAATTCTGACAAAAATAATCACGTTGTGCTGCTTAATAAAAAATATTAGGCAGCACAACTGTTTCCAGCACTGATAATAAATCAGCATATTAGAATGATTTCTGAAGAATTATGTGACACTGAATACTGAAGTAATGATGCAGAATGATTCAGCTTTGATTACAGGAATAAATTAGATTTTGATGTATATTAAAAAAGAAAAACGTTATTTTACATCATAATAATATTTCACAATATTACATTTTTTTCTGTATCAAATAAACACAGCCTTGATGAGCTTAAGAAACATTAAAAAACATTAAAATCTTACCAATCCCAAACTTTTGAACAGCAGTGTATATACTGTACTAATATATTACTAAAAAATGAAAAGACAAACAGATTAAAACGAATTGAAAGACTCTTAAGGTCTTTGTTTACACTGTGAAAAAGTGGAATTTTTTTTTTTACTAAATTTTTTTTTTTTTTTTTTAATAATTCAGATGTTAAGATGCAAGAAACAACTCAAATGGTCAAAAAATGTATTTGAGTTTTTTTTAGTTATTTGTGTCTATTGTGCATACTGGTTTCTCTGAAAAAACGAGTTTGATGTATGAAATGCAGCTGCTGTTCAGCACTGTTGTTTTAGTCGTGTGTTGAATCCTCTCAGTGACACACGTACTATATTCATCTCTGCTGCAGGACCGTCATCTCTCTCTTACTGGAGCGGCTGAGTGAGACCCTGAGTCTCAGCGGTCAGTGTGTGTTAGTCGAGGACAGAGAGATAGAAAGGATTTTCTGTCATGATATTTTAGCGGCTACAAAACCTTTTTGGTTTTTGTTGAGGTGCATTTATACAGCTGATTCGCTGCAGGAGCAAACACTGCCCCCAAATCTGACTTTACTGTAAAAAGACTCCCACAAAACTCCAGTACTTCTTATGCCAGATGGTTGTCTGGTGATGCCGATAATTTCAAGATGCTGCAGTTTCATCTGCTTGATCGGTCTGCTTTATTAGTGTTTGATTTACTGCTGAAAACTCTGGTTTTGGAGAGTTTTGGATGGAGGTTAAGTGCGTTGCTCAGCTCCGTCTGCTGTTTCGGCCCACAGCTGTGAGTCCGTCCGGCCAGCAGATGGACGAATACAGTGGGGCGGAGCTCATCTGGACTGTAGTTCTTGTTCAGCTGTAGTCCTGGTCCAGCTGGATCTGGTTCTGACATTACTTGAGCAGTGCAGTGCTTTGCTTTTTTTAGTAACCCTATCAAGTTGAGCTTTTATCATGCTGTTAGTTTAATGCCTATTTTTGATTTTTCTTGCTAATATTCACTACAATATGGTAAAAGAAAGATTTAAACTACTATAATTGAAAAATAAGGACTACTTGTTTACTTAAAAAAACATTCATTTACTTTATACTGAGCGTTTATTACAAAGACTTTTTTTTAAAATGCATTTAGCATTAACTTTTATCCAAACCAACACTGTATTTAAAGGGATAATTCACACAGTGAATCTCAGTGTGTAACTTTTTCTTGCAAATATTCACTACAGGATGGTAAAAGAAAGATTCGAACCTCTATGGTTAAAAAAATAAGGATGAATTGTTTACTTAGTAACATTTACTTGATTTATTTACTTTATACTGAGCATTTATTATATAGACATTTTTTAATTTTTTATTTTGTGCATTTCGCATGAACTTTTATCTAAACCAATATTGTATTTAAAGGGATAGTTTATTTAAATATATATATATAATATTATATATACTAGTTATTTAATTAAAAAAAGTAATAACATTTATTTATTTATTTATTTTGTTTTGTTAGTAAAGTGAATCTCAGTGTGGTATGAACTTTTTCTTGCAAATATTCACTACAGGATGGTAAAGGAAAGGTTTAAACCGCTATAATTGGAAAAAGACTAATTGTTTACTTAAAAAATCTAATTACTTGATTTATTTACTTTATACTGAGCCTTTATTATAAAGACTATTATAAAGATTTTTTTTTTTTTTTTTTTAATTTTGTGCATTACTCTTTCATTTTTATCCAAACCAACACTGTATTTAAAGGAAAAATATGTATATAAATAATATATACTATTTTATTTTTATTAGGTATTTAATAAAAGTAATAAAATATTTATTCATTCATTCATTTTTGTTCATACAGTGTATCTCCGTGTGGTATGAAACGTTTTTTGTATAAACAAAAAAATTGTGCAACGCAACAACATTTTTTGAAAAATGTTAGTTTTTTTTTTTTTTTGTCTATTTGTTTATACAATAAAAATCAGTGAGGTCAGAAAAGCAACTTTTATTGTACGAACAAAAAGCAAACAACAAGAACAAACGAACACTGATACCTTTTTCAAAATATCTTCTTTTTGGGTCGCACAGAAGAAAGAAAGTCAAACAGGTCATTAGACAGGTTGTTTCTTTTTTGTAAATTCAATTAAAATGCAAATCTAGTTGGATGAAAGTGTTGCCAGGAAAAAAAAAAATGGTATATGAATATAAAATGTAATTTTTCTTTTATTTTATATTTCAAGGTTGCATTTTATTGATACAGTACGTTTACTTTCTTTGTTTAAATTTGCCAGTTGCATAATTTAAATGATTTGTGAATATAAATGATTCAGTCTGGGTGTGAATCAGCCTTTAGTTCTGGTTCCTTTGCTGTCAGTCAGCGATGCGACCGCATGCAGGAAGTGTTCCTGCACATCACCACAGTAAAAGGGTGAGAGGTCGCAGCGAACCCAACGAGCCACATCGTGTGTAATTACCCGACGTGCGCTGGTGTAATTGTAACCCGAGTCGTGCCTTGATCCGGACTGTCAGTCAAACAGGTCAAATCCTGCAGCTTTTAACCTGATGAAACTGCTGTGTTTTACACATAAGTACTGACCAAAGCGATAATTCACCCAAAAAGTAATATCTACTCCGCCTCAGGCCATCCAAGATGTAAATGACTCTTTTTCTTCAGTAGAACAGTAAAGATTTCTTGGTGACTCACTTTGAAAGTCAGAAATCCATATCAAAGAACACAAAATTAATACCCGAGGCTCCTGATGATATATTGAGATTTTATGAAGCGAAACAATCGGTCTGTGCAAGAAACTGAAGATTATTTACAGCATTATCATCTGTAATCCAGAGCCTCAGACAAACAGTCTGGAGCGATGCCTGGTTCACAAATGAATCATTCACCAAATTGGACTGAATCATCTGAAACAGTTCAAGCAGCACAGATTTACAGGTTACTCAGTCAAAACTCACTTTCAGATGCTTGACAGTCACTCTGACTCGAAATTAGCCAGAAAACAAGCATATATAATTGTGTAATTACATAAATGAACTGGTGAATCAGTTATTTGAACCAGAATCAAACTGTTCAAAAGAACCAGTTCACGGAAAAGAATAGGAATTGATTTTTTTTACTTAAAAAAAAAAAAAAAACAAACAAAAAAAAAACATGTATTTGATTTACTACATACTGAACGTTTGTTATAAAAAGTTTTTTTGTACATTTTATGCTTTTAGCAGAAACTTTTATCCAAATTTACTTTGTATTTAAAGGGATAGTTAATTCAGAAATTATATATAATATTAAATGCAGTTTTATTTGTATTAATTATTTGATAAAATTATTAATAAAATAAAATATAAAAAATATATATTTATTTATCTATTGTTCATACAATGAATCTCTGTGGTATGAAAACAACATATTTTGAAAAATGTTGGTTTTTGTGTTTGTTTTTTGTTCAGTAAAATTCAGTGAGGTCAGAAAAGCAACTTTTATTGTATGAACAAAAAGCAAACAACAACAACAAAACAAACAAACAAAAAAAAATAAACACTGAGACATTTTTTTTTAAATATAAAAATAAACAAACTGTTGAATCAGTTATTTGAACCAGAATCAAACTGTTCAAAAGAATCAGTTCATGGAAAAGAATCATTTTATGCATTTAGCCGAAACTTTATCCAAACCTACATTGTATTTAAAGGGATAGTTAATTCAGAAATTACATATTATATTATATTCAGTTTTATTTGTATTAATTATTTAATAAAATTATGAATAAAATAAAAATATGTATTTATTTGTATTTATTTATTTATTTATTGTTCATACAAAATATAATAAAATAATACTTTGTATTAAAAATAATACATTCAGAATATAAAAATAAACAAACTGGTGAATTAGTTATTTGAACCAGAATCAAACTGTTCAGAAGAACCAGTTTATGGAAAAAAAACGGATTTCCGTGTTTATCTGAGGCTCTGGATTACGGTTGTAAATAATGTTCAGTTTCTTGCACAGACCGATCATTTCACTTCATAAGACCGTGTATATTGTCGGGAGCCACGGGTATTAATTTTGTGTTCCTTAATATAGTTTTTTTACTTTTAAGTGGCAGTAACCTCATTTATTGTGCCACGGCTGCAGCTACAAATCTTCTTTACTGTTCTACTAAAGAAAAAAGTCATCTTGGATGGCCTTAGGATGAGTACTGTTTTAATTTTTTGAACTGTTCCTTTAATGGACGGCCTGTAGATGTGCATCACAGTGTGTTGCGAGGTCAAAGGTCAGACGGGGTGTAGGTTAGTGGATCAGGGTTTTATAACCAGGACCGGGCCCTCTTATAAATGTTATAAGATGATTTATTTGGGAGCATTTTTAACAGTCCCCTTGCGATTCTCTGAGTCACAGTATGCAAATGAAACACGCAGCAAATCTGCCGTTTAATGTGGGCTGAATATTAAAACAACCTTCAGTTTTATGTTTTGTTGCACCACGCATCATCTAATTCAGTTCCTTGCAAGTATCTGTGCGTCATAGGTTATGGATTATGTTTGTACCACTTGGAACATGGCTCATTAATACCTTCATTTTCATCAAGAAAAGGTCACAAGTGTGTCGAGAATAGACGAAACATCAAGTTATTTTAGCCTGCCGAAGCGAATCACATGCACTTGGCGACCTGAAGCGTACAGTGAACTCTTAGCCGGAGTTATTGTAGTGGCTTCTGCACTAAATAGCAGCTTTATGTGTCTTGAATAGTTCATTGTAATGTGTGATGTGACATTTTGATATTCAGTGATGAGCAGAATAATCTTTAGCATGAATCGGAGCGCATCTTCTCAATGCTTCAAGCCTTGATAGCTGTGATAGATAGTTTCCTCGTGATGGTTGTCTTGTGATGCTGTTTTGTCTAGCATTAGATTCTAAAAAAGACAATACGTGCATGAAAATGTGGTTCAGATCAGGCTTCTTGTGAAGGTCATTAATTGTTTGTCTCTCTGAATGTGATTTTATTGCACAGATGTTTCTGTTTTAATGGACAAATGTGCGTTCTGAATGATGTTTCATTTTGTTTTTTTGGCCTGAAATCCCTTTGGAGAAATAAAAGCAGTCATGCAGTAGGAGTATAGAGCTGTAAAATGAGTGCAGTAAGCAGTTCTGATCGTCTGATGAGAAACATCTGAGTTCATATTGAGACTTTTAATTGCAGATGTTGGTCTCGTAGTGAATCTTAACACAGTTTGAGACATTAATGTTTACATGCATTCAAATGGTGCATTTATAATCAGATTGATGGCTCAATCAGACTGAAAAACACCCACGGCTGCACAATTAATTGTATTTTAATCACAAATACGATTTCTGCTTCTCTCTAGATTTTTCAAGCATAAACCGCCGGTTATTTATCCTGAAAACATTTTGTTTTAATTTGGTATTTGCATTATGTTGCAAGCTTTTGTGGTTGCGGTTGCCAGATTTCAAGAACTTAAATCCTCTAATCAGAGCTGCACAGTGGTTTACTTAATCTTTCTAACCTGGCACACACGAACTTTGCATGCACTTTATCATTTTTTTTTTTTTTTTAGCAAGACAATCACATAATTATTAATCATGATTTAATAAATGTAATACATAAATAAGCATGATTGCCCATTTACCAACAGTCAGGCAGCTCTATATTTATCCTGAAAACATTTTGTTTTAATTTGGCATTTGCATTATGTCACAAGCTTTTGTGGTTGCCAGATTTCAAGAGCCTTAATCCCCCAATCACAGCTTTTATAAATCAATACATTTTCTGCACTTAATCTTCCCAACCTGGCACCCATGAACTTTGCATGCACTTTATAATAATTGTGATTATATTTTTTGAGCAAAGTAATCCTATAAATAATCATGATTTAATAAATGTAATAAATAATCATGATTACCTATTTAACAATAGTCAGGCAGCTCTATATTTATCCTGAAAACATTTTAGTTTTAATTTGGAATTTGCATTAGGTTGCAAGCTTTTGAGGTTGTGGTTGCGGTTGCCAGAATTCAAGAGCTTAAATCCCCTAATCAGAGTCTACTTAATCTTCCTAACCTGACACCCATGAACTTTGAATGCACTTTATAATAATATAAAAATTCCCCAAAAAAATTGAGCAAAAAAAAAAAATCATATAAATAATAATAATTTAATAAATTAAATAAATAATCATGTTTACCCATCTAACAATTCTCAGGCAGCTCTACAAACACCTGAATATTTATTAAATATTTGCTATAAAGCTATAAGCTATAAGGTACGAAGGTGTAACTTTTAAAAGTATCCCATCCCAGTAAGAGCTTTTGTACCTTTTTTCCCTGAGAGCGTAGGACAAACATCTGAGAATTTCCTCTCACAGCTGTGTAGCAGAAAGAATAGAGATCTCATGTGTGATTTTTCTCTCCAGCATTTCTAAATCTGTCCTGGCCAATCAGCAGAGCAGTGTTTCTCCAGATGTCCAATCAGAGGTCATGTGTCTAAATCCCCCGCTAATGAGTCACGGGGCCTGTTTTCCAGCCACCCTTTTGCCCCTGTGCGATGAGACCCGGTAGTTTTCGACACGCTTTCATGGGAAACGCTCTCTTGGAATCCGGACGAGCTTTCTTTGGCGCTGTTTGGTTTTGGGGAATCTATCATTTGCGGGGAGTGGACGTCTGCCGCTGGTGTCGTTCCGGAGCGAAACATCATAGAGTCTCCGAGCGCTAATATGAGCCACAGATGGATTGAAGTGCTATTCGGGCTTTAGGGGAAGATTATTGTGCTTGGCTGAAGAAAGCTGCGTTTAAGTGATGGATTTAGCACACTTTGACATGGTGCAGTTGTCAAATAGCACAATAATTAATTCAGGGCTTTTTTCCCGCTTTTCCCATGATGGTTTGTTTGAAGCTGTGGCGTTTTCCATTATTGTCGCCGGAATAGGAATACCTGCAATTTGCAGGAAAATGGTACCATTTCATATCTGCAATTACTGAAATGGAAGCGTGAAGGCAGAGGCGATGCTTTCAAGCTTCTGGCTACATTTGCAATTTCTGCGAAAGGCAGTTAAAGGTCTGAAGTAATCGATGACGAACGCATCCTTTAGAGACCGGACGCGCCGTCTGTCTGCATGGCGGTGGAAAACAGAAAAACAATAGGAGAAACAAGGAAAAGCAGCACGTGAAGTGCAGCGGGGTCATTAATAATATTACGAGCGGATGCTTTTGTCCCGCTGCGCTCTGTTTGCTGTTATTAAGTGCCGTATATTGTGCCGGATTCCATTTAGTTTCAGATTTTACAGCTCAGGGCGAAGCGATTATTATAAAACAAATATAACTCGTGCTCTGTGGCTCGAGCTTGCGGGAAGCACGCAAATAAAACAACTTTATACAGTAGAAACTTTTATTGCGATAGCAAACACAATAAAGGCTCAAATGTGCTGGCGTTCTAGCTTCATTTCTTATCTGCATTCTTCAGCAACACTTGTAAAACGGCTCGGTTTTCATCGTTTCTCAGAGGAGACGTATATTAGGTTAGAGCCACTTTCCTGACGGCGGAAAGCGGAGCGAGGGTCGGATTTTAATCCGATGCCATCTGGAAAAACGCTGAGTTCTGGGCTCGCTGGCACGGAGGTTGCGTCCCTTATGTAAACGGAACAAATTCCTTTTCACACTAATGGCGTATCGCATTAATGCCCGTGGAGGTTTGTACACAAGGTCAGGCTAAAGGGCCACTGGAGGCCGAGACTTATCTCACGTCCCTTAAGGAATGAGAATAAACGCCATTGTGCGTTGATGTGTTAAAGGCGTTTTTGTCTCCTTCGGAAGCAACAGTAGTTCTCTTTATGAGCTTAATACTCGCAATGATGGAAAAACTCAAGGTGTGGCAACATTTCGTCTGCATTTTCTGTGCAGATCTCCAGCAGACAAGCACAACAGTTAACAAAACCATTTAAGCATAATTCAGACAAACATGGCATTGGTCGAATAATTGCACGCACAACAACGCCTACAAGCTCAAGAGTTCTGAGTTGACTTTGTGTTGAATTTTTTCACTGTTGTTATAATTTCTATTATAGTTTATAATTTGACACACTAGACCTCAAACCATTTTAACTCGACTTCAATCTGATGCATCATAACTTAAACCACCTCTGCTTAGCAGACTAGTTTGAACAGAGATATTTATTTATGAGACACTGGAATTGCTATTTTATTTTATTTTATTTTATTTTATTTTATTTTATTTTATTTTTTATTTTGGCACTGAGGTGCAACCACAAAAGAGGTGCAACCACAAAAAAATAATTATATTTAATTTATTTTTTTCTCTTTTTTATCCTCTCTTGTTTTTCTAACATGTTTTTGACCAGGAGAAGTTTAATCTGATGCATCATGACTTATCACTGAGATTTTTTTTTTTTTTCAAAACAGTGCAACCACAAAATAAGTAGAAGTTTATAATCTTACCAGAACACACACACAAAAAAATGAATTGACTAAAAATTAATTAAATTTTATTCTATTTTTAAATTTACTTTATTTTTTAATTCTATTTTTAATTTTATTTTTACATTTTACTTTATTTTTCTGTTTTATTTAGTTTTATTTTGTATTTTTCTAGTAGTGTACTGTAATTCCCCACAGGTCTTGAAGCCTTACAAAACATTGATGTGTCAGATAATACCTTAGTACGTTTTTGTTATAGAAGAGCAGCTTTTTTCCCTCCCTTTGAGTGGTTATTTCTTTCTTCTCGAACGTCTTGTAATAGTTCTTGCTCTGCTGTGGTTCTGAATCTCCATTAATCTTTGCAATGCAAACGTTTACAGTCACAGACTAAAGGAAGCAGAACCGCTCAGATTTCCCAGCACAGTGTCGCTCCCCGCAGGGTTCTGTCTCCGTCAAGTATTTCAAAGCCTCTCTTCTTCAGTAGAGCGGTCCGTCTATCACACAAGCTCTAGGAAACCCACCGCACCAGCTGAGAGACCCCCGTGATTCCCGGCTCCAGGCTAAAAAACAAATGCCCCACGAAGTGGCCGAAAGAATAGGCTTCAAAGTGGCCAGTGGTCCGTTTGAGGAGGGACACCAGGCCAGCAGTTCACAGTGGAATCTTCTTTTAAGGGGATGAAGCAGATCTGTTGTGCGAATAACAAAGCAAGATAATTAAACCCCCTTTGTACTCTGGCGGCCTCAAAAGAGACTCTCTGGAGGCCGTCGACTGGAACCGCCATGCTGGATTTGGGTGTTTTTGCGCCGTCGCGTCTGATTGGCTGCTAGTGTCAAATACCTCCAATGTCTGATCATAGAAACTTGCAGTTCAAAGTTACATTTACACGACAGTGATTGTATTAAAACAGCAAGGGTTTTCCTTTTGCATTTTTGCAAAGTTTTGAGTACAGATGACAACATTTTCAAAACTATTTCTGTTGATGCAGATTCACAAAAACTACTAAAAATGCCACTAGGTGACAATATCTGTTCTTATATTTTCCACCGGGATAATAACAGTACCGTTTTCAAAAACATGCATTTTAAATCCAGTTTTTAAAAGTTTGTGTCTTCAGGCCAAACGCATACATTTTTATTTCAAAACGCTTTTTCCTTTGTTTTTGAAAAGTTTTGTGTACAGATAAGCAATGTTGTCAAAACGATCCTCGTTCACATGGACCTGCGAAAACGACTGAAAATGCTGCTTTATGCACTCCAGGCCACTAGTTGGCGATGTCACTTTGTAAAGAAACACTACATACCTGCACACATACTCATTTATATAGTGTGAACACAAAATACTCTTGCACATGATGTTGCCGTTTTTTTTTTTTTTTTTTTTTTTTTTTTTGTAGTTTCAATTTTATTTTTTAAAAGTTCGCCATTTCAGGCTCGTATAAATGAACGGCCAAAATGCGTAAAACTGTTTTTCTTTTATGTTTTTAAAAAAGTTTGTGTACAAACGACAACGTTGCCAAAATGCACACAATTTTTCTGTATTTAGTCGAAAACTTTTTTTCTTTTGTTTTTAAAAAGTTTTGTGTACAGATGACGTTACCAAAATGCATAAAATGTTTTCATATTTAGTTAAAAAAAAAAAGTTTTTAAAAAGTTTGTGTACAGACAACAACGTTTCAAAAAAGCATAACATTTTTTTTTGTATTTAGTTGAAAAAAAAATCTTTTTGAAAAGTTATGTGTACAGACGACAACATTGCCAAAACTTTCCAAAACAGAATTTTCTGTATTTAGTTGAAAACTGTATTTAGTAGAAAACATTTTTTCTTTTGTATTTGAAAAGTTTCATTTGTAGACGACAACAACATTTTTCCAAGTTTAGTTAAAAATGTTTTTTCTTATGTTAAGTTTTGTTTACGGACTACAGTGTTGCCAGACATTTATTTTTTCCGTATTTTTTTTAGTTTTTGAAAAGTTTAATTTATTGACAACAAAGTTGCCTAAATTAATAACATTTTCCTGTATTTAGTTGAAAACGTTTTTTCTTTTATGTTTTTGAAAAGTTTTGTGTACAGACAACAACGTTGCCTGTAAATGAGTAAATGTGCTAGAAATGCTGCATTATGCACTCCAGGCCAGTAGTTGGCCGTGTCCACTTCCAGGCTTTCAAAATGCCATTGTCGTGTAAATGAACAACCAAAACACAAAGTTTTCCATTTTTAGTTGAACCTTTTTATAGACTGAGATCATTCAGTCTAAAATCAGTCAGAAAAGCGTCACGTAAAGCGAGTTAATGCTGTTTCTAGTAGGCTTTGTTTGTTTGAATAAGTCTTTGGGCTGTCAGCATCAGCGGCGTTTAATTAGATGGTTGTGGATTTTGTGGAAGGCTGTAGATGGATGTGGATTTTACAGTCATAAATCATATAGAGTCACTGTAGAATAAATTAATGACGACTTGGCTAGACAGCAGGCTTTGGCTAAAATCTGCTCCATTTACAAAGGAAAGCTCCGTTTTGGAAACACATTAATTAGCCCTTGCACAACTGAGTGACAGTTACCCAGAAGACACCGCTCACTTGCGCTTCATAATTGATTCGGTGGCCATGCCAGAACTGGTTTTCATCAAGCCAGCGGCCTGAGCCCTCAGTCACGGGCGCCTATGCTGAAAACGACAATGTGCGCTAATTGTTTGATGTTAAGTACGCGCCATCAGTCAGGGCTAATTATGGCGCGGTCATAGCGCGTACTCCTGGGTCCAATAAACTCCAACAACATTATTTGGGAAATGGGAGGGAAAAAATCAGCCAGGCTCACCGACAGTCCCGCTGTTACGGCTGTAATTCAATTATCACCTGTCTTTGGTAATGGCTAGTTAACACAAATATTACTCTTTATATTTGGCTGAATGAGATTAATGAGTCGCGGGGAGCTGGTCACGGGTCCGCGGGGGTGCACGCGCCGCTGACTTTTACAGGAGAAACGGTTACAGGGAGGCACATCTATTTCCTACAACCACACACGTGTATTTTATACATCTGCTCCTGCACGTCTGCACGATTCCAGACAGTTTTGTTGAGTTTGTATGTTTTAAAACAGTATTACAGGAGAATCAGTGCTGTTCTGAATATCATCATGCTGCAGCTGATCATGTGACTGATATTTAGTCCGACAGTGCGACTGCAAGTGTGCTTGTGTTTAACAGTTCAAGCTATTTACTGAGTCTAGTTACTTTTGTCTGTTTATGCTTTGCCAGTGTACATTTTTCCAAACAAAGCCACAGCAGAATTTAACATTACGCAATTGCGAGACAGTAACTGTGATCCACAGTGAATTAAGTGCTTTCGAATTAATCAGTTGCGTAAATGATTCAGTAATTTGTTTACAAAGATACCCATTTGTTTCATTTGCACATGAATCAGTTGAGTAAATGATTCAAAGACTTGTTCATAAAAACAGCCGTTTGTTTTGCTCATGAATTAATTTGTTTTTGAATGAATCAGTTAAGTAAATGATTCAGTGACTCATTCACAAAGACAGTTGTTTGTTTTGTTCATAAATGATGTTAAATTAGTTGAGCAAATGATTCAATTACTCGTTCATAAAGACAGCTGTTTGTTGTGCTCATGAATGAATCGGTGCTGTTGATTGAATCTGTTGAGTAAATGATTCAATGATTCGTTCACAAAGACAGCCGTTTGTTTCACTCATGAACAAGTCAGTGCTTTTGGGTGGATCAATTGAATAAATGATTCAATGACTCAAAGACACAAATAATGGCTGTTTCATTCACAAATGAATTGATGTTGAATGAATCAGTTGAGTAAATGATTCAATGACTCACTCATAAAACAGTGTTTTGCTCATGAACCAATCAGTGCTTTTGAATAAATTAATGAAATGATTCAGTGACTCTTCACAAAGACAGCCGTTTGTTTCATTCACAAATGAATCAGTGATGTTAAACAAATCAGTTGAGTAAATGGTTCAATGAGTTGTCCATCAACACAGCCATTTGTTTCACTCACATACAAATCAGTGCTGTTGCAAGAATCCGTTGAGTAAATGATTCATCGACTCATTCATAAAGACGTCAGTTTGTTAGAATTGTCTTTGTCTGAATGATTCAGTGTTTTGAATGAATCGTTTAATGGATGATTCAGTGATTCACTCATAAAGAGTCATTTGTTGACACTTCGTTAAGTAATGTAACTTGCAAAATTGAGTCAGTAAAAAATCAGCACGCTTCAGCAGCCTTCATTTTATTCAGCAGAGGATCATTTGTACTGTAGAGTTATATATGGAGAACAAAGTCTCATGTAAATGGGTAGTTGTTCTCCATCTGCACTCGGCTAGATGTCGCTGGAATCGTGAATGAACGTCTGAGGTCAAAGGTCAGGTTGTGATGGCAGCTGCTGGTTTCTCATTGAATATGCAGACGGATGATCTGCACAGAGGACACCAAATATCACCGTCTCCCTTGACATTACGCCACGCAGCTCTGCGTTTTCATCCTTTAAGTTTATAATTATTCATCGCCGATAGTTAGCCGGTAATGAGCGACGTTTCTGCAGCGCTTCAGCCTATGTGTGACCCGCTGTGTTCTGATTAGTATGCGTCTCTAGCACAGCTAATTGTGGGAAGAAAAGCACATTGTTCCTCTGGCTTCCTGTACAAAGAGCATTAGCAGCAGTGTTTAGCAGCTAGGGACCCGAAACAAGCTCGCTTTTTGTCTTTGCGGACCCCTAGCGCGACCCCCCCGGTGTAAAATCAGCCCCGACCCTCCGAACGTGACAAGGTCAAGGCCTAAACGCTGTTTTCAGCGCCCGAGAGGCTTAACGTGGCGGCGACGTTACTGGTGTGCTTGTAAAATGGAGGGAAAAGCAGCACTGGTGTAACGTAATGTCAGGGGACCGTAAAACTCAGAAGCCCCTTTAAAACAAATAGATGGATTAGATTTCTGTCAACACCGACTTTATTAGCTGAACCACTCAAACTCAACCAGTTTAGAGAAGGTCTCTGTATTTGACATAAAATACTGTATGATTGTTTTTAGAATAGGGTCTAAAAAGCATCTTTCATCGCTATTGCTTTATTTGACTTACCAATTTACTGAGTACAATGATGTTTATAGGGTTTCTTTTTTTTCATGTTTTTCTTTTTTCTTTTTTTTTTTCTTTTTTTTAACTACATAATATATTTTAAAATGACACAATAGGACTACAAGTATAAATCTGCTTCTTATACAGGGAGGTTCTTTTTTTTTCCAAGGTAAATTTTTTTTCCCCCAAATTCATTTTCTAACCATATATACATATAACACATGCATTTCAATTGTTGCTATTAAATGTATCATTTTTCATCTATATTTATTTAAATTCATACACATACAATATATTTTTAAATGCTTATATGTAAGTATATTTTAAACATGGCCAAAGAATAAAAATAAATATAATCCACAATAAATCAGTGAAGTGATTCAGTGACTCGTTCATAAAACCAGCCATTTGTTTCATATACAAATGAAGTCAGTGACTCATTCACAAAGAGAGTCGTTTGTTTCACTCATGAACAAATCAGTGCTTTTAAGTGAATCAATTAAGCTGTTGTGTTGAGTAATTCTAGTGATTAAATGATTCAGTGACTCATTCATAAAGCTGTTTGTTTTGCTCATGAATGAATTGGTGCTTTTGAATGAATCAGTTAAGTGAATCAGTGACTCATTCAATAAGAGAGTCATTTGTTTCACTCATGAACAAATCAGTGCTTTTGAGTGGATCAGTTGAATAAGTTCTCAAAGATGGCCATTTGTTTCATTCACAAATGAATCAGTGATGTTGAATGAATCAGTTGAGTAAATGATTCAATGAATTGTTCATAAAGACAGCCGTTATTTTTGCTCATGAATGAACTGGTGTTGTTTAATAAATCTGTTGAGTAAATGATTCAATGACTCGTTCATAAAGAAAGCCGCTTGTTTCGCTCATGTACGAACCAGTGCTGTTGATCGACTCTGTTGAGTAAATGATTCAGTGATAAATATAAATTTGTAAAGTATATTTTAAAAATGGCAAAAAGGATATATTGGCATGATATATATATATCAGCTTTGCCGGCCATTAAATATTTTATTAATGTATTTGAAGGGTGAAAGGTTACGGTAAAAATGTTTTTTCAAAGTTTTCATTTTTGGAGTCTTAACTTTTAATTCAGTGTGTTGTTTGCCATTTCTTTATAATTATTTATTAAATTTACTAGCAATTTTTGAATGAAATTTGTTTCAAAGTACTTTTTTATAAGATAGGACCTGATTTTATCCTTTAGAAGTGACACCAGCCATTTAAAACCTGTATCGGTTGACAGCTAGTATTTAAAAGTGGTGTTATTATTGTATTAGCGTCATAGTAGTGTACTTAGACATCTTAAGACCCTTTTTGTAAAAGAAAAAGTGGAGTTTAGTCCAAAAAAAACTGGTGAATCATTTGGGCGTTGAGGTTTTTTGGTCTGAATGCCTCTATTTCATTTCTCGTCAGACAATTTTATAGTTCTCGATGAACATTTTTCTCTTGTGAGCATTTAATCTGGTTGGAATTTGTCATCCATCATTGTTACGTGGTCATTTTTTACTAACCGCTCACTATGATCCACAGAACGTGAGAGTTGCGCATGTTAACGGTCGCACATGTTTGTTTTATGAAATCTTAGGGTGTCACTCTGGATACACAGATTACCATAAGAAAAAGCAATAAAAACACACTTTCTACCAGCAGATGCATGGGAGCTGTGATGAAATCAGTGCATGATTGTTCATCTAGATGTATTGATGAGAATGAAACACAGTCTGTCTGTACATCTTCATTGGTGTTTCCTCACGCTGAGCTGATAAACTCCCGTATCGAGTCAAGCTGAAAACGGCCCATAACGCTGGACACATGGGAAGCGTCACCCCGGTGTGATTTCACCTCCAAGGAACACAAACCTTTTATTTATTGATTTTCCCAGTGTTTTCTTTCCTCCGTTCTGTGGTATGCAGCGGAGGAGAGAAGAAAAAACAAAGATACTCCACATCAGATGTTACTGGAAAAGCTTCTTTCTTGCTGAGTCCTGCAGATGGGTTTTATTCTGTCATAATTCCCTTTATATCGCAAATATACGCATGGCTTAATCATAGGCAAGCTGCGATATACTGAAAGCATAACTTTATTAATATATGTAAAGAGTGTTAAGGTCAAGTCGGCATGAAATTCACAACCTGTTTTATGTCTGTAATGTGCTGTATTTCAGTCAAACCACACTGTAAAAGTGTTTTTCCAAAGTTGTAATTATTGGAGTACGTTTACAAGCGAATACTTCAGTACTTTGCTTTTAGTTCAGTGTGCTTCTTGCCTTTTCTGTATAATTATTTGAGAAATTTACTGCCAGTTTCTAAGTTGAACACTACACCACATTTTTATATTCTGTCCCATATGGCAAAAACAAATTCTGTTTTATTAAAAATATATGATAAATATATGCTGTAAACAGTGAAGCTCAATTAAATATATTTTTGAAATTGAAAATATTTAATTTAAACCTTCATATATAGTTCAAAATGTATTTCAGGGGCAAGAAAATGCATTTCCAGTCTTTTAGGCTTTGTTCATTACTTAATTTTATTTAAAAGTGTTACATGTGCACACATAAAGTACAGACAATAATTCAATCAAACCAAATAATAATTCAATCAAATCAATCAAACAAGTTTTTCTTCAAATGTGACGTAAATAAATGTATTTTGAAATAAATGGATGACTAAATATATTTTTAAATAATTTTAAATTAATCAGTAAAGTAAGTGATTCAGTGACTCGTTCATAAAGCGAGCCATTTGTTTTGTTCACAAATAAATCAGTGAAGTTGAGCGAATCATTTGAGTAAATGATTCAGTGACTTGTTCATAAAGCCAGCCATTTGTTTTGTTCACAGATGAGTCAGTGAAGTTGAGCAAATCAGTTGAGTAAATGATTCAGTGACTCATTCACAAAGACAGTTGTTTGTTTCACTCATAAATAAATCAGTGCTTTTGAGTAAATCAATTGAGTAAGTTCACAAAGATGGCCATTTGGTTCGTTCACATATGAATCAGTGATGTTGAATGAATCTGTTGAGTAAATGATTCAGTGACTCATTCATAAGGACAGCCGTTTGTTTTGCTCATGAATGAATTGATTCTTTTGAATTAATCATTTGAGTAAATGATTCAGTGACTCATTTACAAAGACAGTCATTTGTTTCACTCATGAACAAATCAGTGCTTTTGAGTGAATCAGTTGAATAAGTGATTCAGTAACTCGTTCACAAAGATGGCCATTTGTTTTCGTTCACGAATGAATCAGTGATGTTGAATGATTCAGTTGAGTAAATGATTCAATGAATTGTTCATAAGGGCACCCATTTGTTTTGCTCATGAATGAATCGGTGCAGTTGAATAAATCTGTTGATTAAATGATTCAATGACTCGTTCGTAAAGACAGCTATTTGTTTCGCTCATGTACGAGCCAGTGCTGTTGATTGAATCGGTTGAGTAAATGATTCAATGATAAATATATATTTTTAAAGTATATTTTAGAAAATATACTGGTAGAAAATACATTTGTGCAAATTTTAAAGCGTATTTTAGTAATAATATATATTTTGGGCTTTTTTGTCCATATTTTAAAATATTTATTTATTTATTTATTTTTATTTTTATTTATTTTTTTTTTTTTTGCTGTAAGGGGTTGGAAAAATGTAGGATAGGACTTAATTTAAAAAGTGTCTACCTAAGACTTGTGATGCAAGCTGAAAATGAAAGTGTGTTCATTATTTTGATTGAATGTTATAAAGGCAGACATTTTTACACTAATATGCTCTGATGAATCATTCCCAATAAAAGCAAGAACACAAAGCCCATCAAGAAAGTAAATAAGGTCAGTTTTGATTTCATGTTGGCTTTAGGGATTCAATCCTGTATCGTTTCCAGTGCCGCAGTATTTCATTTTATCTCTTTATTCATTCATGGCTATGTTTATTGGGTTCGGTATGTGCTCAATCATCGTGTGTTTCAGCAGACGGAGCGTGTTTTGTTTTCCAGTTGACGTGAAACGTGTTTGAGGTTTTGAAGGGCTGCTTCGGGCTTCAGTTTCAAGGGTCAAACGCCGTGACCCCTGGAGGTCTAATGTAGCGCTTTATGCAAATAGACAAGGTTTGTTTGTTACTTTGTGTCTTGTTGACATTTCAAAGACTGGGAAAGTCTGCACAGGCTTCGATTACACGTCTGTTTCCGTAATAAAGGCCTGCATCAAATGCGTGTCGCTTTAAAATGCTCGAGAAACACAAGTTGCATTGCTCAGAGCTGACAAACCGCACGGTTTAGATGTTTAGAAAGAGACAGACGAATGCTGGGAACGCAGCTGTGGTTTCAGGATATGTTTTCTCCTTGAGAATCGTTTAGTTTTGATTACAAATCCACCCGTTTGCTGACATTGGCCGAGCGGAGTTATGTGCAACATTAACAAGTTAATCATACCTTTGCCACAATGTAAATAAGCCTTTAAACACTCGGATCTCGTGTCCGTCCAAGAACGCTCCTCGGGAGATTTCCTGTTTTCACAGAAGAAGGATCGAATGGTTCTTGCATCACATTTGTAGATTTTAGCGCTAGTCTTTGAATGGTGATATTAGGCGTAACCGCCGCAGACCAAGCTTCAACGCGACTAAACCAGCATAAAACCCTGATTACGGGAAACGCAACACTTTGAGCAGAAGTGTGTTTTTCCTGCTTTCTTCTCCAGCCGTCCGCAAACATTCCAGCGGATGAATCTATATTAGCCACGTCTCACATTCAGCAACTCTGAGCTGTGATATCTGGAGTTCTGCAGCAAAACAAGCTTGTGAGAAACCGCTGTCGGTTAAAATAAAAACGCTGGGCAGCGCAACTGTTTTCAACATTTTAATAATCAGAAACGTTTGTTGAGCAGCAAATCAGCATTTTAGAATGTTTCTGAAGAGTCATGTGACACTGAAGACTGGAGTAATGATGTTGAAAATTCAGCTTTGATCACAGAAATCAATTACATTTTAACAAATATTCACATAGAAAACAGCTATTTTAAATTCTAATAATATTTCACATTTTTACTGATTTTACTGTATTTTGTTTTTCAAATAAATGCCTCCTTGGTGAGCAGAAGAGACTCTTTCAAAATTGTAAACAGTAGTACACATTTCTTTGTTTACAACAGCATGCATGTTATGTCAGTGTTGTGCATTGCAATACTGTATTTTCCTATAACACTGAGCTGTATAATAATATTAATAATGCTCAAAGGACGGCTCTGTGTATTATTAATATTTCATGACTAATATAAATTAGTCTCAGTGTGCTGTATGGTTCTTGATGGACACATGGGAAGAAAATATATTTTTTTTAAATATATATTGGTAGAAAATAAATATATTTATATAAATATATTTTGATGCATATTTTAGGAAAAATATATTTTTGGCCATTTTTTTTATATATTTTGAAATATATTTAAAATATATTTGAAAATATATATTTTTTTGCAATATGAGATATGAAAAAAAAGGTAGCATAGGACTTAATTTTATCCATCAGAAATTGGTTATGCAGTGAAAAGTGTCTATATTTTAAATATGAATAATAATTCATTTTTACTGATTTTTACTGTATTTTTAATCAATTAAATGCAGCCTTAGAATGATTTCTGAAGGATCATGTGACACTGAAGACTGGAGTAATGATGCTGAAAATTCAGCTTTAATCACAGGAATAAATTATGTTTTAACAGATATTCACATAGAAAACAGCCATTTTAAATTCTAATAATATTTATAATTTTTACTGATTTTATTGTGTTTTTAATCAAATAAATGCCTCCTTGGTGAGCAGAAGAGACTCTTTCAAAATTTTGAACAGTAGTACACATTTCTTTGTTTACAACAGCATGCATGTTATGTCAGTGTTGTGCATTGCAATACTGTATTTTCCTATAACACTTTGAACTGTATAATGATGCTAAATTCTCAAAGGACGGCTCTGTTTATTATTAATATTTCAGGCATCAGAACAGAAATACATTGCATTAGTCTCAGTGTATTATAGTACGTCTTTGTGCTGGAAGAGTGAGATTCCCGCTGGACGTTTTTCCCAGTGTCTGACATGGGGTCACGCAGCCGTCTGGGAGATAAAACTCTTTCCCGTTCCTCTTATTTTCCAGACCGACTCATTATGAATTCTCACTTGGTGTCAGAGGTCTGCTATTTCAGGATTCTGGAGGTTTACTCTCAGCCAAAACAAAATGTGTGAATAAATACGACTTAAAGAGCACCAAAGAACGAGAATGTACCCAAAAGAAAGAAATGACACAAGGGTGAACGAATAAATAAATGGTGACAGACTTTTCATTTTTGGCCTTTACCGTTAATATTAGTCGAGTGATGTCACGGCGAGAGGGAATGATGAGGGAAAGAGCTATAATTAGGAAAGGGAATATAATAAAACACATTTCGGCAGGCTGTATTTTTCAAACTATTGCAGGGGCGGATTGTTTTATGAGCTCTGTGATTGCGGCGGCCCTCCGGAGGCAAATATTTGCCGATTCGGCAGGAAATGGGGCTCGGGAACGGGGGCAAAACCTTGAACTTCACCTCCAAAACTGATTTTATTCCAATCACAGCCTAAATCAATTCTAGCAGGTATTATCACCAGCCGTGTTTGCTGTGATGCGGCCGCGTGCATGGAGAAAGAGCAGCGGCGTGTGTGCGTTTGCGCGTGCGGTCTCTCAGGAACGCTGCACTATGCCATGACCTTTCCGCCAGTAATGGGATTTTCAGGCCGTTTCTCTTCTATCCGATCTGTTTCAGAGGCGTTCATGCGATGCTGTCATACGCTGGTCCTCACTGAGCGTTATTGTACAGTATGTGTGCTTCACGACGTATGTAAAACCTTCTGTAGAACGGCTAGAGATGGGACAGGGTCATTGTTGATTTCATTACATTTTTAGTCATTGAAATAAAGCTGAAATAAAATAAAATATAAATATTAGCTGAATAATTTGAATAATAATAAAAAAAAAAAATATATATATATATATATATATATATAAAAATTTAATTAAAATGAGAAATGTTGCATTGACAGCTTTATGAAATAAATGAAAGCTAAATAGAAATAAAAACAAATGTAAAGGGCAAAGTACATAATAAAATTGCTAAACTGAAATTTCTATATTCCTAAAACTTGTATTAAGATAATAAAATTCTAATTCAGAATATTTGTAAAATAATACTTATCAAAATATATTTTAGCTTTATAGTTGAAATGAAGCTGAAATAAAATAAAATATTAATATTAGATGAAGAAATAAAATAAAAAAATAAAAAGACAACAGTACATAAAATGGCCAAACTGAAATTTTTGTATTGATAAAACTAACATTAATATATATGTAATATATGCAATTTTTGATAATTGAAAAAAAAATGAGAAATGTTGCATTGGCAACTAATTGAAATAAATTGGAGTACTAAAACTAGAAATTAAATACAAATAAAGACAAAAAGTAATCATTTTCAGAAAGTAAAATAACAATAAAATAAAATATAAATAATAGATGAAGATTTAAAAAAAAAATTAAAAATGAGAAATGATGCATTGACAACTAACTAGAAAATTACTAAAACTAAAAATGAAATAAAATAGATGAAAGCTAAGTAGAAATAAAAACAAAAAAATAAAAGACAAAAGTACATTGGTTAAACTGAAATTTCTAAATTGTTCACTGATATTAAGATAAATATTTTATATTTTATAAAATTATAAGAAAATAAATAAAAAGCTAATTCTGAATATTTGTATAATGATATTTAATTATAAATAAATTGAAGTACTAAAACTAGAATTTAAATAAAAATAAAGACAAAACGTAATCATTTTCAGTATTTAAAATAACATTACAATAAAATTTAAATGCTAGATAAAAGTGAAAAACTGAAACATTTGAAAAATTAAAATGATTAAAAAAACTTTCTTACTAAATTACAAAATGACTAAAATTACTAAATTGCTAAAACTAAAATATTAAAATTAAAATAAAGTAATAAGTGAAAAAAATTGTATACTATAATATTTGCCCTATATTATATATACTATAATAGTATAGAATTAAAATGTAACATACAACCCTAATGTACAAAACATAGAAACATAGTTATTTCAACAACAAAAAAATGTAACGCAGGGAATTCTGGGAATGAAAACGGTATACTACCGTAAAATTACATGCAATGTCCAACACAGTTTTTCACTGCATATAGTAAGGGAACTACTATATATATACTATATATATATTTTAGCATGCACAGCACTAAACTTTCTTCTGTAAATGCATCCCTCTAAAGAAGCGCTGTTAGTGTGAGTTTTGCACGTCCTCGCGAAGGTCAGAGATGCAGAGCAGCGTTACACGTTTTACCATCTAAGTGCATTCTGCTGACTTTCTGATGTCAGAATAAGAGCAGAAGTCATTTTTTTGTGAGCAGGATCGTGCAGGACTGCAGAGGCTCACATTTCTTTCCATTAGCAATAAAGCAGTGTTTATAATTTCTCATGTTTTCGAATTGGTCAAACCTCAAAGGTGCCGCGCGGATGGAGACGCCTGCCAAGGTTTCCTCACTCTTGTAAAGCAGTGAAATCAGCACATCTGGAATCCTCTCCGTCTGAACATCTCTTTTTCTTGTGGGATATTCATAAGTCCATTTTTCCATAATGTAGATGCGTGTTGGGCTGAAGTGGGACAATCAGATCCAGACCACACGGGTGTGTTTGTGAAGCGTTTCCTGGCCCGTCTGCTGGTGGAAGTGAAGGCCTGTTTGCGTTTCATCTGACTGAGTTTATTCGTTTCTAAAGCGATAGATAAACACTTCTGATTCCACTCCATCTCCATCCAGCTGATAAGACGAGCGTTTGGCAGAGGAAAGTCCAGGGCGATTCTTCGTGTTCTTTCTGCTGCTTTAGTCTGGAGGAGATTCACCTGCTGTTTTTCGTGAGGATTTAAGTTTCAGTTGGAGTGCTAAAATTACTAAAACTAGAAATGAAATAAAATAAAATCGAAATATTGCACTGGCAACTAACTAAAATAGGTTTCTATAGGAGTACTAAAATTACCAAAATTACAAATAAAAATTATGAAATAAAATAACACAAAATATAAATATTGCATGACAGTTTTGCTAATTTAAATTATTTAAAAATTGAAATGAAAATGATAAACTGAAATAAATTTAAGGTGGAGTTTTAAAATTACACAACTAAAAATGAAATAAAAATAATTTAAAGCCACATTTTTTTTAATTTTTGTACATTTGCAAAAGCTAAAATTAATAATAAAGAAATATAAAAAGCTAATTTAAAATATTGCATTCATAATGTTATTATAACAATTAAAAACTATAAAAACATTTCTGATAATTAAAGCTGAAATAAATTAATAATACTAATACTAGTACTACTACTACTAATAATAATTTTATAAAATTGAAATAAATTTTAATTTGGATTATTAAAATTACAAAACAAAAAAAAGTGGGTATAATGTTATTAGAACAATTAAAATCTAAAAATATTTTTGATAATTAACGCTGAAATTAATAATAATAATAATAGTAACAACAACTAATAATAATATAAAATTGAAATAAATTTAAGTTGGTGTATTAAAATGAACAAACTAAAAATGAAATAAAAATAATTAAAAGGTAAATAGAAAAATAAAAAACAAAAAAAGTACATAAAACTACTAAAAAAGAAAACTAAAAATACTAAATAGATTATATATATATATGTATATATAACTATTAAAACAATTAAAAACTATAAAAATATGTCTGAAATAAATTAATAATAATATTAATAATAATGTTAGATTTTGAACATTTGTAAAATTTGAAAGATTACGTTTAGTTTTAAAAGCTTAAAGTTAGAAAATTTGAAATGGTGCAAATAAATTAAAATAAGCAGTAAACTGCAAAAAAATTAGACCTGAATTAAAAATCAATTAAAGCTGAATATTAAAAACTGGCAAAAGTACATAAACCTGAGAAGCGTTCGACGGAGGAAGGCCAAAGTGATTTTTCTGCTGTTTTATCCTGGATGTGATTCACCTGTTGTTTTTCATGCTCTTTCTCGGCTCTTATTAGAAAGCTAAACAAGCGGCTTCAGTTCACATGTTTCTGATTTAAACTTCATCTCCTCTCTCGTATTCGAAGCATGAAACTGCGTTTTATCCACTGAAAAGCCGCCTGTGCCCCGCAGGTTTGGGTTGGTGGAGCGCACGAGGTGTTGAAACGGCAAATATCTTCATCGTCTCGTGCATAATCTCTGACGGCTTTGCTCGTACACGTGTAAACCGACACTCGCTGTTTGACTGACTCGCTCCAAAAGAAAAGCAATAGTTCAGCCGCAAATGAAAACCCTGTCATGGTTTGTCAGTCTTTCTTGTGAGGAACGCAGTTGCGTGTACATGATGTCTGGACTGTGTTTTTCTATAATGTGCACCAGAGCTGTCAAGCTCAGAGATGAGGAACACCATAAAAAAGTACAATAATAGACATCTATAGATCTCATATGCTGGACTCCAGCTCTTCTGAAGTCACACAGAAGCTCTGAGAGGAACAATTTGCTCTCTGCTGTGGACTGACAGAAGGGATTTTCAGCAAATAATTTATTACATTTCAGTCAGAACATCATGAGACTTCAGAAAATGTGGAATATAGAGCTCTAGATGTATGGATGGTGTGTTTAAGGTGCTTTCTGGTCATTTTCCCCTCACGTTATGGAAAAGAACACTCTGCAGTATACTTTCTTTGTGTTTGACAGAAAAAAGTAAGCCATGGTACTCGCAACAGCAATTACCGGGAATGCATGAACTAATTAAATGTATACCTTGCATGCAATGCAAGTCGCTTTAAATAAAAACATCTGCCAAATGCATACATGTAAAACGATGACCATTTTAATTTTTTTGTAATCTGATAATATGGTGGATTCTCTTTATTTTTCCTTCTTTCGCAATATTCATTCTGTTAACATTAAAGCATGTTCTAGGACATTTTATTTGCAGTATAATAATAATAATAATACATTATAAAATTAAACTATTGTAATATTGTAATTTAAATTTGTTTTGATATTATTTTTTATTATTATTATTATTATTATTATTATTATTATATGGATTCCTTTTATTACATTCCATATTGTTATATTTTACATTAAAGCATTTTAGGACATTTTACAGCACAGTTTATAGTAAACTAAAAATGAAATAAAAAATTATTTAAAGCTAAATAAAAATGTTAAAAAACAAAAACAACAACAACAAAGGTACATAAAATTACTCAAAGTAAAAATACTAAATTCCTAAAGCTAAAATAAAAATAATAATACTAATAATACATACATACATACAAAAAATAATAAATAAATAAAAACACTTATTGAAAATATTGGGTATAATGTTATTATAACAATTAAAAACTATAAAAATATTTCTGAAATAAATTAATAATAAAATAAAATAAAGCATTTTAGGACATTTTGCAGCACGGTTTATTGTAAGATAGACTTGATTTTAAAATAATAATAATAATAACAATAAATATTACAGTTATAATTGTTTTGAAAATTGTGTTTTTATTATTATTATTATTATTATTATTATTATTTATTATTTATTGTATTGTATTATATGCATTCCTTTTTTTAGATTCCATACTGGTAGTTTACATTAAAGCATTTTTAGGACATTTTACAGCACGGGTTGTAGTAAGAGTGACTTCAGATTATTATTATTATTATTATTATTATTATTAATAATAATAATAGCAATAATAATAATACATATTATTACACTTATAATTGTTGTTTTGTAATTTTCATTTGATTATTATTAATTTATATGCATTCCTTTTATTACATTCCATATTGCTATTTTTTTAAATTGAAGTATTTTTAGGACATTTTGCAGCACAGTTTAAATTAAGATAGACTTGATTTTAATGATGATGATGATAATAATAGTAATAATAATATACACATTCCTTTCTTCTTCTTCTTCTTCTTCTTCTTCTTCTTCTTTATTTCTTATTTTTTTATTTTATTGAAACATGTTCTGGGACATTTTGCTGTAGAGTTTGTAGCTACATAAAGTCTGAGACTTGAGTTTTTCTTAATGTGACCTCTCTGCGTAAATTCATCTGGCCTGGTCTCTCTCTTTACGGGTCAAAAGCAGCTAATGGCCCGGGTCTGGTCCTCCCTTGTTAGTAACGCCTCCCGCTGTTTGTGATTGTCCCCGTTAAGACACTGAGCTCAGATGTGGGGTCACGTATCCGGCCGGAGCGCTGGCGGCGCTCATTAATCTTCCTTAACGAGCCTCAGTGTTTCCCCGGAGGTCTGCGGACGACCCCAGCGGAGGACGGCGATAATCGCTTAGCGCATCTCCCCGCGGCCGCTGATTTATAGGGCCGGATCGCGGGCGAGGCGCCGTTTACGCCGATGCAGATGAGCGCGGGGGAACGAGACGACTGGAAAGGGGAGAAGATCAATACGGCAGAGTGCTGTCCATTTGGATAATGGACAATGCAATCATAAGTGGAGTTGTAGAGTTAAGTGGACAGGGCCAAAGCCCTCTTCATTATCTAATACATTCAGGGCTTTTCCAGCGTTAAGTGAATTACAATACTGCACAGAAAGACATTTAACTTGCTTGTTCAGAGGCCAGATAGAATAACATCTGTTCATCCTCCCAAATGAGTGCGAGATGCACGCTTAGTGTTGACTCACACTTACTGCTAGTGACGGGAATCGTGGAGCATTTTCATAAAACGGGTGTAAAAATGGAGTTTTTAAAAAAAATTGGTCACAATAACAGACTGGATTTGATTAAATAAATATCTGTGCTGCATGGTTCAAAGCAAAGCTTTAGCCTTCCTGTGAAATTTTTTTTTTTTTTTTTTTTTTTTTTTCTGCCAAAAATCTTAATGGTCCAACGACATTCATAGATATTAGTGTTGTAACTTTACAGCTGTACTGTAAAATTATTATTATTGTTATTATTATCATCACATGCTTATTTTTTGCATGCTTATTTATTATATATATATATATAGTACATATAGTACACATATGTATATATTAGTACTGGAGTTTTACAGGTGTACTTTAAAATAATAATAATAATAATTATTATTATTATTATGTTCTTAAACACTTGTTTTTTTATATAATAAAAAGAAATATATTTCTAAATATTAAATAAAATATTACATTTTAAAATATTAAAATTGTGATGTTATTATATATATATATATATATATATAGGAATGAATAATAATAGGAATTTCGCATTGAATTTCGTTGTACTTTAGATTTTAATTTTTTAAGAGAGAAATATTAAAATTGTAATTACTTTTCATGTATGTGTATTGCAATTTTACAGTTGCACTGTAAAATAAAATGATTATTATTATTTCATATTTATTTTAAATGCTTCTTAAATGCTGATTTTTTTTACAGAGAAATATCACAAATTTAATATTGCTTATTTTATATATCAATATTGTAATTGTACAATTTTATTAGTTTTACTTTAAAATAAAGTATAATAATTTTAATAGTATCAATAATTAAAACATTTAAATATGAATATATTATTATTAATAATAACAATAATAATAATAATAATTTATATATTTAAATATTTCAGTTTAACATTATTATTATTATTGCTGTCAATGTTATTTAATAATTATTTAATTTGTATATGATTGAGTTCAATCAAAACAACAAAAATTGTGGTCACAAAATAATTATTTACTAATTATGTAATTAATATGTATTAATAATAACAGTAATATAGTAATTATTATTATTGTTGTTGTCATCATCATAATTATCAATATTGTAATTGTACAATTGTATTAAAATTTTACTTTAAAATAACTGATAATAATTTTAATAATAACAGTAATAAATTAAAATACATTTGCATATGAATATATTCATAATAATATTAGTAGTAGTAATAATAAATGTCATATTCAAATATTTATATTTAATAACAGTTATTATTATTCTGTTATTATTATTTAATAATTATTCAATTTGAATATCCTTGAGTTCTGAAACAATACAAATTACAGTCACAAAAAATAATTATAATAAGTATGTGTTAATAATAACAGCAATAATAATAATAATAATAATAATAATAATAATAATTATTATTATTATTATTATTATTATTATTATTATTATTATTAAAGAAAAATTTGAGCAAAATAATAAGTATTACAATTTGGATATTTCACTGTACATTAATGTTTTATAGTCATGTTGATTATACATAGTTGATGTATAATCTAAATTTTGGGACAAATTGTACAGCCCCACAATCAAGAGCAGCAAACCTGGATCTTGTAAAAACCTGGGAAAAAAACACATTTTAAATCTAAAACACGATTTTCATCAGGCAAATCTGTTTTTCACGAAATCGTCCTCTGAGACAGAAATGAGCTTGAATCTCGCAGGCGTTGTGATGGTGAGTTATTGTTTGGTATGGTTTCCACACATGTTCTTGAGGAGCTTTGAGAGCGTCTTCCAGCTCTTCATTCATCAGTGTGTTTGCATGTGTTAAAAGATTCAAGTTTCCCAAATCATTGTGAAATGACGGCATGGCGTCTGATCTCCACAGACCTTCAGTTCTTTGAACTGAACAGTTCTGCTGCTGGACTGACAGCCGAGCGCGTTTGATTCGCTTCCTCCTGCTCACTTTTACAGTTACGCCGTCACAAAGACACTGTGATCTCATTCTTTGATTCTCTGAAGGAATTTACTACAGTATATTTACCTGGATACAGAACGTGATGCTTTATTGTCATACTTTTCCACTGGTTCGTGTGTAAACAAACAAACGTGAGTCTGATTTTGCAGATCTGTTTGTACATTCCGGTTTAGAGATGCATGACAGTCTGTCAGATTTGCGTTTGCGGTTTGATAAGGATAGCGATAAAGGTGTGTTTGCACTCGTCGGATCCTCCTTGACGTCTCCTTTTCCTCTTTCGTGACACGGATCCCCACAGACGTTCGCATGAAGTAAACACACGCGTGAAGCTTCTGTCAGCCTTCGAAAAAGTTTGATTTGATTTAAAGTTGGAACTCAACTCATAAATAAAGCCTGTTAGCGGGGAAGTGATTGTGGAGGGCGGAGGTGAATCTAACAGGAAATCAGACGCAGGAAACAGAAAAAGGAGACCTCAGGAAGACACCAGATGCTCCTTGAAGACAGATTGAAGAAAGTGTGCTTTACAGTTTATTGTGACCAAGTATCGCCCTCTTAGACTGATGAAAAACACCAGCTGCGCATATGGTTTTTGTATATTAAAAAATAATACGATTTTAGGCCCTTGCATGAGGCGCAAACAGCAAATCCTGTAGTGTTTTGTGCAAACACAAACACATTTGCACCGAGTTCATGAACTCTTTTGCAGGTTGTTTGTCATTCAGAGTCTTTAAATTTAGTTTGCACTGAGCGAATGGAAACCAGAAAATGAATACGGAAGAATGTATAAAAAATTACACTGAGAATTCAAAGGAATTCATAGAAAACTAGAAAAGCAAGACTAACCTTGAATGGCAAATAGCTTTAAAAGTCTAGTTTGAAGGTTAGTAGACCTTGTTAACAAAGAGAATGATAAATGCATGGACAGATATTATTATTATTTTAATATGATTTAAACATATAATTATAGCTTTTATTTTTATATTTTCATTTTTAATTTTAGTTTAGTCATTTTAGGATGTGTATTTGTGATTTATATATATATATATATATATATAATATATTTTAATTTAGCTTTGTTGTATTTTTATTTGGGTTTAATTTAGGTCAATTTTAGTTTTAGTCATTTTAATACTTAAACTTTTTATTTTTATTTATTTATTCAAATTGTAGTTTTCTTAAGTAGAGTTTTCATATATTTAATGAAATACTATATTAATACAAACACATTGTGTGTGTGTGTGTGTGTGTGTGTGTGTATATTTATTTATTTATAAATTATTATTTTAATTAATTTTAAAAATATATATATAGGTGTAAAAATAATTTAATAACTAATAATTATGTAATAATAATAATAATAATAGTTATTATTATTATTGTTATTATTATTATAATTATTATTATTATTAAAGACAAATTTAAGTAGAATAGTCAATATTACAATTTGGATATTTCACTGTACATTCATTTTGGAATTAGCTTTTATTTTTATATTTTTAATTTTAGTTTAATCATTTTAGTATGTGTATTTGTGTATTTATTATTTGTATTTATTATTTATTTTTGTATTTGTACCTATTTGAGTTTAATTTAGTTCAATTTGATTTTAGTCATTTTAATACTTAAACCTTTTATTTTAGGGTCAGAAATTACCAGAGGCTTGGGGCAAAAACGATTTTGATATAATATAATAAAATATAATATAGCACTGGGCAACGATTAATTGTGATTAAACGTATATGAAAAAAAGTTTTGGTTCATACACACATACAGTATATATTTTGAAAATATTTACAAATATATATATATGAATATAATTTATATTATATAGATATATATTTAATATATAAACTACATATTTCCATATTCCATTGGGCAAATGTTGCCACTTAATTAATTTAATTTCTGCCACTGATAACAACACTTCCCAGAATGCATGAGCCGTGTTTAAGTGAATCTGTAGCAGCTTGTAAGCAGTTTTTCTCCAGTAACGGTCAGACTGGATCTGGTGATTGTCAGGAAGCTCTTGTGGTTATTATTTAGCTTTTTTATTCATGTATAATTTCATTAAATGTAATAATGGAGAAGAGAATACAATGCATTTTCCGATTTCTCTAGATGAACGTGCATGTAGCCGTAGTTGAGTCAGCAGCGTCACTTCTTTTCCCATAAGTGCGCTTGTGTTTTAAGCTTTGACTGATAGCAGCATCTGCTGTGTGTTGCAGCGCTGAAGTCCTGCACGTAATGATTTTGCAGGCGCGTTATCAGAGAGCAGATCTTCACAGGACGGTTCTTTGTGCGCGGCCTCACAGGGCCGCATTGTGTTTCAGGAACAGGTGTCCTTTCTGTCCGAGCTTGTAGTGCGTCGGTCTGCGCCTCTCCGTTTACACTGGAACCCGAACCAGACGCAGCCCATCCACTTCCACCGACAAGTTCGGCCCTTTCATGATGTGACGGCCATCAAAGATTAATGTCGTATCCTCCGGGCAAATCACAGTCGCTCAAAGAAGCCCAGAGGAGCGAAGAACCGCTGCTTTTATGTCATTGTGGTTTTTTATTTGAACAGGCAGGTACGTCTCTGCGGCCACAAGCTCTTTTATGCTCAGGTGAGGTGGACCCGCATGACAATTACAGCCGTTAGCTCATTTCACCAGTGGAAATATGCCTTTTTTTAGGTCATTTTTAAGACTTTAAGACTCATTTTTATGGTATATAATGATATAATGGACTTACGCATTTTCAGTTTTATATAAATTAAATATAATAAAATATAAATTTCATATGAGATTTATATATTTCATATATGAGATTTAATAGTTTAAAATAGTTGTTTATTCATTCCATTTATATTATTTAATATAAATAAAATGTATTTTTAAATATACTTTTTTATTAAAATATAATTTTATTAAATTTAATAATGTACTTTTTCTGCTTTAAATAATAATTAATAAATTTTACAATAGATTTTAAAAAATGACAAAAAATTTCATTAAAAGAGCAGTTAACAGAATTCTTCATTTTATAAATAATTTATTCTTATTCACTTATTATTTATTTTATTTAATATTGATCATTATTAATACATTTATGAGATTAAATATTTTAAAATATTAAAATAATTTTGTTCGCCTTCTTCTTTAGATATTAATTATTAATTTTAAATAGATTTAAAAAAATTAATATAAAAATCACATTTCATTAAAAGAATTAATGAATGGAATTTTATTAATATTTTTATATTATATTTTATATTTTTATAATTTTATAAATAATTTATTCTTATTTATTTTTTATTTTATTTAATATTATTTATTAAATAATAATAAATAAAAATAAATATGATGTAATAAAGCCAGTAGAAAGTTTCTCTTTCACTTTAATGTAATATTTACTAAATATTTCAATAGATTACAATATTTTTAAATATAAAATTTTGTGTGTGTATAATTATTATAATTATGTTTTTATTAATATAGAATTTCATTAAATATATGAGATTAAATAGATTAAAATATTGTATGTTTTAATATATACTTTGAGGTAATTTACTGGATGTTTACTCATTTCATATATATTATTTAATATAAATATAATGTATTTTTAAATATACTTTTTAATTAAAATATAATTTCATTAAATTTTATGTACTTTTTCTCTTTCTAATAATTATGAAATATTTAAATAGATTTTAAGAAATTTTCGCTTTCACTTTTATGCAATATTTACTAAATATTTCAGTAGATTAAAATATTTTTAAATATAAAATTGTGTATGTGTGTGTATTATTATTATTATTATTATTATTATTATGTGTTTTCATTAAATATATGAGATTAAATAGATTACAATATTTTATATATTTTAATATATAATTTTAGATAATTTTCTTTCTTAATATGGAAGTAGAGTCATTATAAATATAGAGTCATTTCCTTTCCTCCTTTCCTTTCTTTATTTTCTGGTATTTACTCATTCCATATATATTATTTAATATAAATATAGTATAGTTTTCAATATACTTTTTATTAAAATAATAATTTCATTTATGAAATATTTAAATATTTCATAAAATTATTTTGAGTTACCATTTAATTTGACTAAATTTTAGTAAAGTTTAGAAGTTTTCCTTGTTCAGGGTGTTTTGAGTATTTGAGTATTCATTCCCGCCGGCGTCTGCGGGTGTCATTTCTCAGACTAACAGCCGACTGCGAGATTCAGCTACAGAAAATGCAGGCCGGCAGGAAAAGGCAGCGTTTTAGATTGCATTTGCTGTGTTGCGTATGGAAGAAAAGCATTTTTATTGCCGCCGGCCAGGGACGGTCTCGCTAGCAGGTCGTGATGGATGAGGGTCCGCGGGCTCCGTTCAGCAAATAAATGCAGTTTGTCATGTGAATATACGTTTGCGGGACTGTTTATCTGTTTATCCGGCTCGGTTTGGCAGGTGTGGAGATGATAATTCGAGTCTGTCTGTGAACGGGCTTTATTAGCGGCCTCCTCTGGCGCTGTCCATCTGCTGATGAAGCTATGGATGGTTGACTTCCTGGAAGCCAGAGGTGGTTGGAAGCCGCCGTGATTCACAATGTGATGCCAGTAAACAGATGCATGAGCTCAGCGAGTCTGTGCAGTTCATCACGCCGCAAGCTTTCCACTGGCAGCTTTATGTTCGGCATGTTCGGCCGTTTAAGACGACATGCAATCGACCCAAAGCGACCCTTTTTACCTTCTTAATAAATTTGACTGCTGTTATTGTGTGCCATTCATTAGTGCTTGTTATTCTGAAAAGAAAACTCTTCACAATCGTACATCAGAATCACTTTCTGTACATCTCAAATGTTGCTTCTGCTCCATTCACATTTTATGCATTTTTCAGAATCTAGAGACAGATTTGTCATGACACTGATTTCACTGTATTCTGTTAGAATACAGACATTTGACATTATATGTGTGTTTGTATGTGCATTTGAAAAAAAAAATCACTTGGCCACAACACACAGGAAGTTGAATTATAATGACAGGAAGAGGAATTTACTGAATTGCAATTGCAAAAGACCTATAAATGTTCGAATTCTGACTTGTAAATGTTATTTTAATTGTTTATTTATTTATTTTTAACTTTAAAACTAGACTTTTTCCAGAGCAAAACTTTTTTTTTTTTGAATTTCAATTCAATTTAGTGCTAAATTTCTACTTAAAATAAAAAAGCAAAAAAAAAAAAAGAAATAAAAAATGTACTTTAAATAATAAAAATACTTATTTAGGTAAATTAATTTCTTTGAATTTCGGTTCATTTTTTTCATTCTAAATTGTAATTCTAAATAAAAAATCTAAAAAATAAATCTCTCAAATAATAAAAACATGTATTGAGGTAAATTAATTTCTTTGAATTTCAGGTAATTTTAATGCTAAATTGTAATTCTAAATAGAAAATTAAATAACAATCCTTCAAATAATAATAATAAAAAAAACTTGTATTGAGGCAAGATTATTTCTTTGAATTTCAGGTCAGTTTAATGCTAAATTTAAGTGCTAGATTTAAATACATTTAAAAAAAAAATGCTTTAAATAATAATAAAAATATTTATTTAGGTACATGAATTCCTTTGAATTCCAGTTAATTTTTAAAGCTAAATTGTAATTCTAAATAAAAAAAATTAATTATAAAAATTTCCTTCAAGTAATAATAAAAAAATATGTAATTAGTTTGAATTTTTACATTTCAATTTTACATTTACAAAAATCAATAATAATTAAAAACACTTTTTGAGGTAAATTAATTTCTTTGAGTTTTGGGTAATGTTAATAGTACATTTAAATAAAATAAAATATAATAAAAATAGGTAAATTAATTCCTTTTAATTTCAGTTAATTTTAACTAAATTAATTTAAGCTAAATTGTAATTCTGATTAAATTTCAGTTCTACATTTAAATAAAAATATTTTAAATAATAATTAAAAACACTTTTTAAGGTAAATTAATTTCTTTGAATTTTGGATGATTTTAATGCTAAATGTCAGTTCTGCTGTACATTTAAATAAGAAAAACATTTAAATAAAAAATAATTGCTTTGAATTTGAATTTCTTTTAATACTAATTTAATTGTAATTTAATAAAAAGTATTGAAAGTATTCTCAATTTAATTCTCAATGTTTGCTAGGACATTTTCTATTAGGTTAAAAAAAAAAATCTTTAAACCTAAAACAAATACTAAATGCAAAGCCTCCAATACAAAAGCCAAAATAAACACATGTAAAAAAGTCAATACAGAAAATTCCTTTATATTCACATTTTCACTGACTGTCCTTAGAGACCATATTTCTGAATCCCCTTTTAGAAGTGTTATTATGGCTTTGTTCCTGTGTGACCTCGACCCTGTTGATAGGATGAGATATCAGATCTCAGTTGTGTTTGTTATAGTGGAATGTAGAGAGAGAATCAGGGCTTTTCCTTTCCTCCCTCATGTGTTTGTGTGATTCTCTGAAAGCAAACATCAGTATCTGAGAGTCCCGAAACCCTCCTGCCAACCTTTACCATCAAAACATTCCTGTTAAAGCCTGTTTCCAGATCAGATGTGTGTCTCCGAGCGTCGCATTATGGGAACGTCGCCTCTGGCGTCGAACACGGCCGTGATTGTTTCGGTCCGAACGCTATTCACCGCCGCTTTATTCAGCTGCTGAATGCTGAAGACAAACACGCGGGGTTATTTCTCAGGCCGGACTTTAAAACTCCATTTGCATTCATTTAATGACGAGAAAAGGCGATGCAGGAATCTACCTGTTATTTATCAGGCTGCGGGTCTTTGTTTGCGCCGTAAACGGACGGAGGAAGATTCATGCGAATGCTGAGGAGCTGCTCGGGACGGACGTGGCGTCTCGTAGCAACAGGCTGAGAGCCTCGTCCAAGCGTCTCCTGTTGTCCGAGACTCTTTTTCCCAACCGTATGTGTGTGTTTTGTCCCTTTTGAAAGGACTAAAGAGAAAAGCAATCTGGTGAAGAGGGAAGGGCCGTAAGTGCTGTTTAATAAACTCTTAAAGAGCGGCCTCTGTCTGTCCTCGGGCCTGCAGGACGAACGACCACAATAGATGTAGTGCGCTTTGAATGCAGACTTTTACACGTCCTGGATGAGAAGAGCGCCTGTCGGACGCTGAATGAGATGCTGGTGCCTATTGTCAGGACGTTGTGTTTTTTGCTGGATGATCAGAACGCGATCGTGTTGAGTGTTTGGCGCGACGTCATTTCGCCCCGAGCTTGTGCTGTGGAGTAGTGTTGTCACGACACCAACATTTTGACTTCGATACAGTAAATATCATGATACTACTACTGAACCGATACTATGAAAAAAACATAGAACAACAGAAAAAGTAATTGAATAACAGATGATCCAAATGGAGATCATAGTTATTTTATCTGTTAAATCAAAGCATTTCATCCCCCCTTTAAAAAATAAAATAAAATAAATAATGATCACATGTCAGTGCCACTACACAGGATTATGGTAAACAACAGCCGAGCCTACAATTATGTAGATCTTTGCTGTATTGGTAAGTTAGCCAAATCTTATTTCATGATATAGTCATTTTATTTCACAATAACAATTTATGTCATGACAATCATTTTTTTATTTTATCTTTATTAATAATAAGAACCTAGATGCAAGTAACAAACTAAAATACGACTACAATAAATGAAATCTGTTGTATTTTTTTCCTAAATTCCATTGAAAATTTTCTAGACTCTATTTCAATGGTTACATTAAAAAAATGTTTATCAAAAAGCGTGTCTAATTAATTGAAACCATGAAACTTGCAGAATTTAACAGCAATTTATTAAAAGTTTAACAAAAATGACATGTTTTTAAGGCCCTGTGAAATACGTTTTATTATTTTTCTCAAATTCAGTTTTGTTTGTGAATCTCAATTTTTCCGTTAATTTTCTGGATTCTATTTTAATCGTTTCATTACATTTTAATAATCAAAAGCATGTCTAATTAATTTATAAAGGATAATTAGATTTGCTAAATAATTAATTTATTATAGGCTATTTATTTATTTATTTATTTATTTTTCTCAGAAATACTGTGTTGTGTATTTACAATTTTCTGGTAAATAAATTCTGGTAAATATATTTTTTTTTCTGGTAAATATTCCTTAAACATTGTTTTAATAATATTTTTATTAGTAGTAATAGTACTATCTTTAAATTAAGTAATATATTAGTATATTTCTGACTGTCAAGTTAAACCGAACTTTTATTTTGACGGGTTGCTGTGAAGACCTTTAGGTTTTCGTTTGTATGTTATGTGATGATAGTTTTCCGCAAAAGAAACGGTAAAATGCTCATGAAGTGACTCTCAGAGCAGTTCTAGATATGTGTTCATGTACTCATATATTTAGGCGGCAGAGGCTAAAAACACAGCGAGCGTCACACGTATGTGTGTAGTAAACAAAACTGCACGTCTGCGCCATTTACTAACACAGACACGCAGAAATACGGCTCTTATTAAAATGCATTCTTAAAGTACCGGTACTAGTAAAATGCAGAATCGTACCATTTTTAAAAGCAGGGTATCTCGATACTTTTTAAGTACTGGTATATAGTGCAACACTACTGTGGAGTGAACACAGCTTTGTGCATCATCGTCTTTAGTCACTGTTTCGTCCCGTCTGGCAAAGAATTTGTGCTGTTTTAAAGGTCATTCTGTGTGAGTGTGTGTGTGAGTGTGTTTCATCTCAAGTGACCTCATCAAAATATCATTATTAGGAGGGGAGCGCAGAAATCCTTGGAGAAATCTGAACACAGCTCACTTCAGGAAAACTGTCTAAGAGTTTAAGAATTTAGGTCAGACAGTAACACACTAAAACTTCAGAGCAGGAGACTTCCTGTTACAAGTTTTTTTGTTTTTTTTTTTGCACAGTGGACCCGAAATAACAGTGTATTTTAATATCTGCAGGTTTGTTTTGTTTTTAATAATTAATTGAATAAATAATTCATACATTTCTCAGCTTTTTTGGATGTGGTTCTACACAAACAATAATGATGTGCGGTTACATACATTTATTTATTGAAACAATAGTTGCAATGACAATGTCAAGGCTGATAATCAACAATTATGATTTTTTAAGGGACAAACTTGTATCTAAAAGTGAGCTGAATTTGACAATTTCTCAAAACCTCAATTTATGGACACCCCTTATTTGTAAAAATGAGTTTTCTATTAGGGTTAAGGTTATGTTCTAATACTTATAACTCACTGTATATAAAAACAAAAAAAACAATAGAAGTTTATGCAGTATGTGTTTGGACCCTCCAGTTAGCCGTTTGACCGTGTGTCCTTCCCCACCTTTTTCCATCCCTCCTGACATCCCAAAATCACCTTCCTCTTCGCGTAAAGCACAGTTGGCTGTTAGCATGCTGCTTACAAGGCGCAGTGAAGACGGACCAATTTGTTCCCTTCAAACCGTTATTTCCTCATCAGCTTTGACAAACACTGTTATTGTGCAGGAGGTGGTGCTGAATGGCCAATGGGGCGGTTCTGCGTTTGCTGTCGGACCGGAGCGGCCCGGAGCCAGCTGTCCATCAGCGAAACACGGCCAACATGAAGTGAATCATAAATGAAACGTCTCTCCTTCCCAGCAGCTAGAAATCTGACCTTTTGAATTGGCCAGATGTGTGTGTCTGTCCTGTTTCTCAAGGTTATCACCGGTGACTGTCTTCAAGTGGCCCTTGAGCTTTAGACAGTATGTAGTGCTCATGAAAGTCAAGGCCTTGTGATTTCATCTCTGGCGCTACGAAAAACTTCAGTGCTATTCCATGCATGGTTTTGACTGAAATACATTTGTGCACCATAATAAATACTATATTAAATACAAACCAGCACTAGGGTTGTGCACAATTCAGAAAGAAAGAATTGACTCGCTATCAACTTAATTCAATAATGTCAATGCAATTTAATTCTCAGTTCCTTTTGCAATGCATTCTGGGAAATTAAGTTCTGATTCTATGAAACCTTTACATTTCAGGACTTTTTAAACGTGCTTTTTAGTCACACTACTGGAGTTATATACTGTACATTTCTTTTCTTTTAAAATTCACAGCCTGCAGCTCTTTTTTGCATAATTAGTTTCAGTAAATGCACATCCTTGAGCGTGTTTGCAGAGACTCTCAAAGCTTCAAAATGTTGAATAACGATGCCAGAATTTATAAATGAACAACTGCATCATAAACAATGAAGAAAAATTAGCTTGCAAAACAGTGTATATTTAATCCAGTGTTTCAGTCAGATGAATTAAATGTTGAGTTAAATATATTGTGTGCATACTTCTCAGGTTATGGCATTATGTATTTGGCTTTTTTCCAAGCCTGCAAAGTTTATTATCATCATGAGCAACAAATGCAAAGAACTGTTGCATGAACACATTGCAATTCAAATTCTGTTCTCATCTGATAGTGCCAGTGCAGTTCACAATTCAACAGGCAGTGCATTCTGGGAAATGAAGTTCTTGAATTGTGCATTTCAGTTCTTGAAATTTTAAGCATGCATCTCTTTTTTGCATCATTATCGTTGCATAAACCTTCAAAAAATCAAGATGTTACATAACTGTACTCATAATAAAAAAGCATATTGCATCATACATAGAGATGGTAGTGCGCATGATTTACTACTTTTTTTCTTCTCAATTTATGGCATTATGCGTTTGCATTTTTTATTTATTATCACAATGAACAATAAATGCAAATAATTGTTGCATAAACACATTCCAGTTCAGTTCAAAACTGTCTCAATGTTGAAATTTATTCAGTTCAAATTCTATTCTCATCTTATAGTGCCAATGCAGTTTGTAATTCAACAGACAGTGCATTCTGGGAAATGTAGTTCTTGATTTGTAATCACACTTTCTGTGTTCTGTGCATTTCAGTTCTTTTTAAAATTCAAAGCATGCATCTCTTTCTTTGCATTATTATCATTCTTGTGCATGATTGCAGAGACTCTCAAAGCTATACAATGTTAAATAACAATCCCTGAACTTATAATTGAAATGCTAATTGCATCATGCATAGAGAAGAAAGCAAAGCAAACAGTATATTTAATGCAATGCTTCAGTCAGATGAATTAAATGTGGCATTAAATATATTGTACGTGTTTTGCAAGCAACGGTAGCCCGCATTATTTGCTTCTCTTTTTCTTCTCAATTTATGGCATTGTGCATTTGCATTTTTTTTCAAGCTTGAACAATGAACAGCAAATACAAAGAATTGTTGCATGAACACGTTGCAATTCAGTGTCAATGTTGAAATGTATTCGGTTCAATTCTGTACTCATCTGCTAGTGCCAATGCAGTTTGCAATTCATCAGGCAATGCATTCTGGGAAATGAAGTTCTTGATTTGTAATCACACTTGTTGGAGTTCTGTGCATTACAGTTCTTTTTTAAATTCAAAGCATGCATCTCTTTTTTTGCATTATTATCATTCTTGTGCATGATTGCATAGACTTTCAAAGCTTCAAGATGCTACATAACTGAACTCATAATAGAAATGCAAATTGCATCATGCATAGAGAAGAAAAAACAGTACTGTATTTGGAAAACAAACAGTATATTTGATGCAATGTTTCAGTCAGATAAATTAAATGTTGCTTTTAATATATTGTATGTTTTTTGCAAGCAATGGTAGTGTGCGTGTTTTACTTTCCTTTTTCTTCCGAATTTATGGCATTATGCATTGGGATTTTTTCCAAGCGTGCAAGGTTTATTATCACCATGAGCAACAAATGCAAACAATTGTTGCATGAACACATTGCAGTTCAGTTCAATGTTGAAATGTGTTCGGCTCAAATTCTGTTCTCATCTAATAGTGCCAATGCAGATCGCAGTTCAATGAGCAGTGCATTTTGGGAAATGAAGTTCTTGATTTGTAACCACAGTTCTGTGACTTTCAGTTCTTTTTTAAATTCAAAGCATGGATCTTTTTTTTTTTTTTTTTTTTTTTTTTGCGTTATTATCATTCTTGTGCATGATTGCAGAGACTCT